>NW_027037065.1:0-17242 GCF_034236695.1 Oncorhynchus nerka
TGTTACCTGGTGTTACTTACGTTACCTGGTGTTACTTGGCGTTACTTGGTGTTACCTGGGCGTTACCTGGTGTTACCTGGCGTTACCTGCATTACCTGGTGTTACTTGGGTGTTACCTGGGCGTTACTTGGCGTTACCTGGTGTTACCTGGGCGTTACTTGGTGTTACCTGGTGTTACTTGGTGTTGCCTGGCGTTACCTGGCGTTGCCAGCGACCTGGCGTTACCTGGCGTTACCTGGCGTTACCTGGGTGTTACTTGGTGTTACCTGGCGTTACTTGGCGTTAGTTGGCGTTACCTGGCTTTGGGCGTTACTTGGTGTTGCCTGGCGTTGCCGGTATTTACCTGGCGTTACTTGGTGTTACCTGGCGTTTACTTGGTGTTGCCTGGCGTTACCAGCGTTACCTGGGCGTTACC
Source organism: Oncorhynchus nerka (assembly GCF_034236695.1). NCBI lineage: Eukaryota > Metazoa > Chordata > Actinopteri > Salmoniformes > Salmonidae > Oncorhynchus > Oncorhynchus nerka. Next base: position 416 of record NW_027037065.1, read on the forward strand.
TGGCGTTTGGCGTTACTTAGCGTTAGCGTTACCTGGCTTTACTTGGTGTTAACCTGGCGTTACCTGGCGTTACTTGGCGTTACCTGGAGTTACCTGGTGTTAACTGGCGTTTCCTGGCTTAACCTGGTGTTACCTGGCGTTACCTGGCGTTACTTGGTGTTACCTGGCGTTACCTGCCGTACCTGGCGTTAAGTGTTACCTGGCGTTACTTGGTGTTACCTGGCGTTACTTGGGCGTTACCTGGCTTTACTTGGTGTTACCTGGCTAACCTGGTGTTACCTGGCGTTACTTGGTGTTACCTGGCGTTACTTGGCGTTACCTGGCGTTACCTGTTACTTGGCGTTACCTGGCGTTACTTGGTGTGGCGTTACCTGGCTTTACTTGGTGTTACCTGGCGTTACCTGTGTTACCTGGTGTTACTTGGCGTTACCTGGTGTTACTTGGCGTTGCTTGGTGTTGGCTGGTGTTAACTGGCGTTAACCTGGTGTTGCGTGTTACTTGGTGTTACCTGGCGTTACTTGTTACCTGGCCTGGCGTTACCTGGTGTTAGTGTTACCTGGCGTTACTTGGTGTTACCTGGCTTTGCGGTGTTGCCTGGCGTTACCTGGCGTTGTGTTACCTGGCTTTACCTGGCGTTACCTGGTGTTACTTGGTGTTACCTGTTACTTGGTGTTACCTGGCACTTGGTGTTGCCTGGCGTTTAGCGTTACCTGGCGTTGCTTGGTGTTACCTGGCTTTTACTTGGTGTTGCCTGGCGTTACTTGGCGTTACTTGGCGTTACTTAGTGTTACCTGGCGTTACCCTGTAGCGTTACCATGGCGTTACTTGGCGTTACCTGGAGTTACCTGGTGTTAACTGGCGTTTCCTGGCTTAACCTGGTGTTACCTGGCGTTACCTGGCGTTACTTGGTGTTACCTGGCGTTACTTGGCGTTACCTGGCGTTACTTGGTGTTACCTGGTGTTACCTGGCGTTACTTGGCGTTACCTGGCGTTACTTGGTGTTACCTGGCGTTACTTGGTGTTACCTGGCGTTTCCTGGCGTTACTTGGTGTTACCTGGCGTTACCTGGCGTTACCTGGTTTTACCTGGCGTTACTTGGCGTTACTTGGCGTTACCTGGCGTTACTTGGCGTTACCTGGCGTTACTTGGTGTTACCTGGCGTTACTTGGTGTTACCTGGCGTTACTTGGCGTTACCTGGCGTTACCTGGCGTTACCAGGTGTTGAGTGGCCTGGCGTTACTTGGTGTTACCTGGCTTTACTTGGTGTTGGCCTGGCGTTACCTGGCGTTGCGCTGGTTTTACTTAGCGTTATAGTGTTACCTGGCATTATTTGGCGTTACTTGGTGTTACCTGGCGTGGTGTTACCTGGCGTTACTTGGCGTTACCTGGTTTTATGGCGTTACCTGGCATTATTTGCGTTACTGGTGTTACCTGGCGTTACTTGGCGTTACCTGGTGTTGGTGTTACCTGGCGTTACCTGGCGTTACTTGGTGTTACCTGGCGTTGGCGTTACCTGGCGTTAGCGTTACCTGGCGTTACTTGGTGTTACCTGGTGTTACCTGGCGTTGTTACCTGGCGTTACTTGGCGTTACCTGGCGTTACTTGGTGTTACCTGGCGTTACTTACCTGGCGTTACCTGGCGTTACCTGGCGTTACCTGGCGTTACTTGGCGTTACCTGGCGTTACCTGGCGTTACCTGTTAGGTTACCTGGCGTTACCTGGCGTTACTTGGTGTTACCTGGCGTTACCTGGCGTTACCTGGGTTACCTGTTACCCCGGGCGTTACCTGGCGTTACTTGGTGTTACCTGGCGTTACTTAGTGTTACCTGGCGTTACTTGGTGGCGTTACTTGGCGTTACCTGGTGTTACTTGGTGTTAACTGGCGTTCCTGGCTTAACCTGGTGTTACTGGCGTTACCTGGCGTTACTTGGCGTTACCTGGCGTTGGCGTTACCTGGCGTTACTTGGTGTTACCTGGCGTTACTTGGCGTTACCTGGCGTTAGTGTTACCTGGCGTTACTTGGTGTTACCTGGCGTTACTTGGCGTTACCTGGTGTTACTTGGTGTTAACTGGCGTTCCTGGCTTAACCTGGTGTTACCTGGCGTTACTTGGTGTTACCTGGCGTTACTTGGCGTTACCTGGCGTTACCTGGCGTTACTTAGGCGTTACCTGGCGTTACTTGGTGTTACCTGGCGTTACCTGGCGTTACCTGGTGTTACCTGGCGTTACTTGGTGTTACCTGGTGTTACTTAGGCGTTACCTGGTGTTACTTAGCGTTGCTTGGTGTTACCCTGCGTTACCTGGTGTTACCTGGCGTTACTTGGTGTTACCTGGTGTTACTTGGCGTTACCTGGTGTTACCTGGCGTTACTTGGCGTTACCCTGGCGTTACTTGGTGTTACCTGGCGTTACTTGGCGTTACCTGGTGTTACCTGGTGCCTGGTGTTACCTGGCGTTGCCAGCGTTACCCAGCGTTACTTGGTGTTACCTGGTGTTACCTGGCGTTAGCGTTACCTGGCGTTACCTGGCGTTACCTGGCGTTACCTGGCGTTACTTGGCGTTACCAGCGTTACCTGGCGTTGCCAGCGTTACCTGGCGTTACTTGGCGTTACCTGGCGTTACCTGGCGTTACTTGGCGTTAGTTGGCGTTACCAGCGTTACCTGGCGTTACCTGGCGTTAGTTGGCGTTACCTGGCGTTACTTAGCGTTACTTGGTGTTTTAAGCGTTACCTGGCGTTACTTGGTGTTACCTGCCGTTACTTGGCGTTACCTGGCGTTACCTGGCTTTACTTGGTGTTACCTGGCGTTACTTAGCGTTACCTGGCGTTACTTGGTGTTACCTGGCGTTACCTGGCGTTACTTAGCGTTACCTGGCGTTACCTGGCTTTACTTGGTGTTAACTGGCGTTGGCGTTACCTGGCGTTACTTGGCGTTACCTGGCGTTACTTGGCGTTACCTGCGTTGTTTGTTACCTGGCGTTACCTGGCGTTACTTGGCGTTACCTGGCGTTACTTAGCGTTACCTGTTACCTGCGTTACGTTTGGCGTTACCTGGCGTTACCTTGGTGTTACCTGGCGTTACTTAGTGTTACCTGGCGTTACTTGGTTACCTGGCGTTACTTGGCGTTACCTGGTGTTACAGTGTTAACTGGCGTTCCTGGCTTAACCTGGTGTGTTACCTGGCGTTACTTGGTGTTACCTGGCGTTACTTAGCGTTACCTGGGTTACTTGGTGTTACCTGGCGTTACCAGGCGTTACCTGGCGTTGCTTGGTGTTACCTGCGCGTTACCTGGCGTTACTTAGCGTGTTACCTGGCGTTACTTGGTGTTACCTGGTGTTACTTGGCGTTACCTGGTGTTACCTGGCGTTGGTGTTACCTGGTGTTACTTGGCGTTACCTGGTGTTGCCAGCGTTGGTGTTACCTGGTGTTACTTGGCGTTACCTGGTTACTTGGTTACCTGCGTTACTTAGTATTTACCTGGTGTTACTTGGCGTTACCTGGCGTTACCTGGCGTTACTTGGCGTTACCTGGTGTTACTTGGCGTTACCTGGTGTTACCCGGCGTTACTTGGCGTTACTTGGTGTTACCTGGTGTTACCTGGCGTTACTTGGCGTTACCTGGCGTTACTTGGCGTTACCTGGTGTTACTTGGTGTTAACTGGCGTTTCCTGGCTTAACCTGGTGTTGCCTGGCGTTACCTGGCGTTACTTGGCGTTACCTGGCGTTACTTGGCGTTACCTGGCGTTACTTGGTGTTACCTGGCGTTACTTGGCGTTACCTGGCGTTGCCAGGTATTTACTGGCGTTACTTGGTATTTACCTGGCGTTACTTGGCGTTACCTGGTGTTACCTGGTGTTAACTGGCGTTTCCTGGCTTAACCTGGTGTTACCTGGCGTTACTTGGTGTTACCTGGCGTTACTTGGCGTTACCTGGCGTTACCTGGCGTTACTTGGCGTTACCTGGCGTTACTTGGTGCTACCTGGCGTTACCTGGCGTTACTTGGTGTTACCTGGCGTTACTTGGTGTTACCTGGTGTTACTTGGCGTTACCTGGTGTTACTTGGCGTTGCTTGGTGTTACCTGGTGTTACTTGGCGTTACCTGGTGTTACTTGGCGTTACTTGGTGTTACCTGGTGTTACTTGGCGTTACCTGGTGTTACCTGGCGTTACTTGGCGTTACCTGGTGTTACTTGGCGTTACTTGGTGTTACCTGGCGTTACTTGGCGTTACCTGGTGTTGCGGCGTTACCTGGTGTTACCCGGCGTTACTTGGCGTTACTTGGTGTTACCTGGTGTTACCTGGCGTTACTTGGCGTTACCTGGCGTTACTTGGCGTTACTTGGCGTTACCTGGCGTTACTTGGCGTTACCTGGCGTTACTTGGCGTTACCTGGCGTTACCTGGCGTTACTTGGCGTTAGTTGGCGTTACCTGGCGTTACCTGGCGTTACTTGGCGTTAGTTGGCGTTACCTGGCTTTACTTGGCGTTACTTGGTGTTACTTGGCGTTACCTGGCGTTACTTGGTGTTACCTGCCGTTACTTGGTGTTACCTGGCGTTACCTGGCTTTACTTGGTGTTACCTGGCGTTACTTGGCGTTACCTGGCGTTACTTGGTGTTACCTGGCGTTACCTGGCGTTACTTGGCGTTACCTGGCGTTACCTGGCTTTACCAGGTGTTAACTGGCGTTACTTAGCGTTACCAGCGTTACTTGGCGTTACCTGGCGTTACTTGGCGTTACCTGGCGTTACTTGGCGTTACTTGGAGTTACCTGGCGTTACCTGGCGTTACCTGGCGTTACTTGGCGTTACCTGGCGTTACTTGGCGTTACTTGGTGTTACCTGGCGTTACCTGCCGTTACCTGGCGTTACTTAGTGTTACCTGGCGTTACTTGGTGTTACCTGGCGTTACTTGGCGTTACCTGGTGTTACTTGGTGTTAACTGGCGTTTCCTGGCTTAACCTGGTGTTACCTGGCGTTACTTGGTGTTACCTGGCGTTACTTGGCGTTACCTGGCGTTACCTGGCGTTACTTGGCGTTACCTGGCGTTACTTGGTGTTACCTGGCGTTACCTGGCGTTACTTGGTGTTACCTGGCGTTACTTGGTGTTACCTGGTGTTACTTGGCGTTACCTGGTGTTACTTGGCGTTGCTTGGTGTTAGCTGGTGTTAACTGGCGTTTCCTGGCTTAACCTGGTGTTACCTGGCGTTACCTGGCGTTACTTGGTGTTACCTGGCGTTACTTGGCGTTACCTGGCGTTACTTGGCGTTACCTGGTGTTACTTGGTGTTACCTGGCGTTACTTGGTGTTACCTGGCTTTACTTGGTGTTGCCTGGCGTTACCTGGCGTTACTTGGTGTTACCTGGCTTTACTTGGTGTTGCCTGGCGTTACCTGGTGTTACTTGGTGTTACCTGGCGTTACTTGGTGTTACCTGGCTTTACTTGGTGTTGCCTGGCGTTACTTGGCGTTACCTGGCGTTACTTGGTGTTACCTGGCTTTACTTGGTGTTGCCTGGCGTTACTTGGCGTTACTTGGCGTTACTTAGTGTTACCTGGCTTTACTTGGTGTTACCTGGCGTTACCTGGCGTTACTTGGCGTTACCTGGAGTTACCTGGTGTTAACTGGCGTTTCCTGGCTTAACCTGGTGTTACCTGGCGTTACCTGGCGTTACTTGGTGTTACCTGGCGTTACTTGGCGTTACCTGGCGTTACTTGGTGTTACCTGGTGTTACCTGGCGTTACTTGGCGTTACCTGGCGTTACTTGGTGTTACCTGGCGTTACTTGGTGTTACCTGGCGTTTCCTGGCGTTACTTGGTGTTACCTGGCGTTACCTGGCGTTACCTGGTTTTACCTGGCGTTACTTGGCGTTACTTGGCGTTACCTGGCGTTACTTGGCGTTACCTGGCGTTACTTGGTGTTACCTGGCGTTACTTGGCGTTACCTGGCGTTACTTGGCGTTACCTGGTGTTACTTGGTGTTACCTGGCTACTTGGCGTTACCTGGCGTTACCAGGTGTTAATTGGCGTTACTTGGCGTTACTTGGTGTTACCTGGCTTTACTTGGTGTTACCTGGCGTTATCTGGCGTTACTTGGTGTTACCTGGCGTTACTTGGCGTTACCTGGTTTTACTTGGCGTTACTTAGTGTTACCTGGCATTATTTGGCGTTACTTGGTGTTACCTGGCGTTACTTGGTGTTACCTGGCGTTACTTGGCGTTACCTGGTTTTACTTGGCGTTACTTAGTGTTACCTGGCATTATTTGGCGTTACTTGGTGTTACCTGGCGTTACTTGGCGTTACCTGGTGTTACTTGGTGTTACCTGGCGTTACCTGGCGTTACTTGGTGTTACCTGGCGTTACTTGGCGTTACCTGGCGTTACTTGGCGTTACCTGGCGTTACTTGGTGTTACCTGCCGTTACTTGGTGTTACCTGGCTTTACTTGGTGTTACCTGGCGTTACTTGGCGTTACCTGGCGTTACTTGGTGTTACCTGGCGTTACCTGGCGTTACTTGGCGTTACCTGGCGTTACCTGGCTTGCCCGGGTGTTACCTGGGCGTTGCCCAGGCGTTACCTGGCGTTACTTGGCGTTACCTGGCGTTACTTGGCGTTACCCAGGTTACCTGGCGTTACCTGGCGTTACTTGGTATTTACCTGGCGTTACTTGGCGTTACCTGGTGTTACCTGCCGTTACCCTGCGTTACCTGGCGTTACCTGGCGTTACTTGGTGTTACCTGGCGTTACCAGGTGTTACCTGGCGTTACTTGGTGTTACCTGGCGTTACTTAGCGTTACCTGGTGTTACTTGGTGTTAACTGGCGTTTCTGGCTTAACCTGGTGTTGCCTGGCGTTACCTGGCGTTACTTGGCGTTACCTGGTTGGCGTTACCTGGCGTTACTTGGTGTTACCTGGCGTTACTTGGCGTTACCTGGCGTTACTTAGTGTTACCTGGCGTTACTTGGTGTTACCTGGCGTTACTTGGCGTTACCTGGTGTTACTTGGTGTTAACTGGCGTTTCCTGGCTTAACCTGGTGTTACCTAGGCGTTACTTGGTGTTACCTGGCGTTACTTGGCGTTACCTGGCGTTACCTGGCGTTACTTTGGCGTTACCTGGCGTTACTTGGTATTTACCTGGCGTTACCTGGCGTTACTTGCAGTGTTACCTGGCGTTACTTGGTGTTACCTGGTGTTACTTGGCGTTACCTGGTATTGCATGGCGTTGCTTGGTGTTACCTGGTAGTGTTGCCGTGCGTTACCTGGTGTTACTTGGCGTGCCGGTGTTACCTGGTATTATGGCGTTACCTGGTGTTACCTGGCGTTACTTAGCGTTACCTGGTGTTACTTGGCGTTGCCCAGGTGTTACCTGGCCGTTACTTAAACACCTGGTGTTACTTGGCGTTACCTGGTGTTACCCGGCGTTACTTGGCGTTACCTGGTGTTACTTGGCGTTACTTGGTGTTACCTGGTGTTACTTGGCGTTACCTGGCGTTACTTGGCGTTACCTGGCGTTACTTGGCGTTACTTGGCGTTACCTGGCGTTACTTGGCGTTACCTGGCGTTACTTGGCGTTACCTGGCGTTACCTGGCGTTACTTGGCGTTAGTTGGCGTTACCTGGCGTTACCTGGCGTTACTTGGCGTTAGTTGGCGTTACCTGGCTTTACTTGGCGTTACTTGGTGTTACTTGGCGTTACCTGGCGTTACTTGGTGTTACCTGCCGTTACTTGGTGTTACCTGGCGTTACCTGGCTTTACTTGGTGTTACCTGGCGTTACTTGGCGTTACCTGGCGTTACTTGGTGTTACCTGGCGTTACCTGGCGTTACTTGGCGTTACCTGGCGTTACCTGGCTTTACTTGGTGTTAACTGGCGTTACTTGGCGTTACCTGGCGTTACTTGGCGTTACCTGGCGTTACTTGGCGTTACCTGGCGTTACTTGGCGTTACTTGGAGTTACCTGGCGTTACCTGGCGTTACCTGGCGTTACTTGGCGTTACCTGGCGTTACTTGGCGTTACCTGGTGTTACCTGCCGTTACCTGCGTTACCTGGCGTTACCTGGCGTTACTTGGTATTTACAAAAGAAGGCGTTACTTATTTACCTGGCGTTACTTGGTGTTACCTGGCGTTACTTGGCGTTACCTGGTGTTACTTGGTGTTAACTGGCGTTTCTGGCTTAACCTGGTGTTACCTGGCGTTACCTGGCGTTAATTTACGTTACCTGGCGTTACTTGGCGTTACTGGCGTTACTTGGTGTTACCTGGCGTTACTTGGCGTTACCTGGCGTTACTTAGTGTTACCTGGCGTTACTTGTGTTACCTGGCGTTACTTGGCGTTACCTGGCGTTACTTGGCGTTACTTGGTGTTACCTGGTGTTACTTTAGCGTTACCCGGTATTTACCTGGCGCATTTAGCGTTACCTGGTGTTACTTTACAAGTTACCTGGTGTTACCCGCACCGTTTAGCATTTGTGTTACCTGGTGTTACTTTGCGTTAGCATTTGCGTTACCTGGCAAGCATTTGGTGTTACCTTGCGTTTGGTGTTACCTGGTAACCTAACGTTACTTGGCGTTATCTGGCGTTACCTGGCGTTAGATGGCGTTACCTGGCGTTACATTGGCGTTGCCAGTGTTACCTGGCGTTACTTAGCGTTACCGGGCATCTATGCGTTATCTGGCGTTATCTGGCGTTATCTGGCGTTACTTGGCGTTACCTGGCTTATCTGGTTTGCCGTGCGTTACCACAAGCGTTACCTGGCGTTACTTGGCGTTACCTGGCGTTACCGCGTCACATTTGCGTTACCTGGCGTTCTATTTTGCCGTTACCTGGCGTTACTTGGCGTTACCTGGCGTTACCTGGCGTTACTTGGCGCATTTGGCGTTACCTACGTTATCTGGCGTTACCAAGCGTTGACATCTATGTTACCTGGGTTACGCAGGTTAACTTAGCGTTACCTGGCGCGTTACATTTGGTGTTGCCTGCCGTTACTTGGTGTTACCTGGCTTTATTTGTGTTACCTGGCGTTACATCTGGCGTTACCTGGCGTTACTTGGTGTTACCTGGGCGTTACCTGGCGTTAATAAGCGTTACCTGGCGTTACCTGGCTTTATCTATTAACTGGCGTTTGCGTTACCTGGCGTTACTTAGTGTTACCCGTTACATTTGGTGTTACTGGGCGTTACTTGGCGTTACCTAGGTACCTGGCGTTACCTGGCGTTTCCTGGCGTTAACTTGGTGTTACCTGGCGTTACCTGGCGTTACCTGGTGTTACCTGCCGTTACATTTACGTTACCGTTACAAGCGTTACTTGGTGTTACCTGGCGTTACGGTGTTACCTGGCGTTATGGCGTTACCTGGTGTTACTTAGTGTTAACTGGCATTTCCTGGCTTAACCTGGTGTTACCTGGCGTTACCTGGCGTTACTGGTATTACCTGGCGTTACTTGGCGTTACCTGGCGTTACTTGGTGTTACCTGGCGTTACTTGGCGTTACCTGGCGTTGCCCAGGTATTTACCTGGCGTTACCCAGGTGTTACCTGGCGTTGGCATTACCTGCAGCGTTACTTGGCGTTACTTGGTGTTACTTGGCGTTACTTAGCGTTACCTGGCGTTACTTAAGCGTTACCTGGTGTGCCGAAAGCGTTACCTGGTATTTTGGCGTTATAGCGTTACCCAGGTGTTACCTGGTGTTACTTAGCGTTACTTGGTACCTGGCGGGTACTTGGTGTTACCTTGGTGCGGGTGTTACCTGGCTTAACCTGGCGTTACTTGGGCGTTACCTGGCGTTACCTGGCGTTACTTAGCGTTACCTGGCGTTACTTGGCGTTACTTGGTGTTACCTGGCGTTGGCGTTACCTGGCGTTACCTGGCGTTACCTGGCGTTATCTGGCGTTACTTTACAAGCGTTACCTGGCGTTACCTGGCGTTACATTTAGCGTTACTTGGCGTTACCTGGCATTTACTTAGCGTTACTTGGTGTTGCCAGCGTTACCTGGCATTTACTTAGCGTTCTTGGTGTTATTTGGCGTTACCTGGCTTTACTTGGTGTTACCTGGCGTTATTTGGCGTTACCTGGCGTTACCTGGCTTTACTTGGCGTTACCTGGCGTTACTTGGCGTTACCTGGCGTTACCTGGCGTTACCTGGTGTTACTACGTGCCCAGGTTACCTGGCGTTACCTGGCGTTACCTGGCGTTACTTGGAGTTACCTGGCGTTACCTGGCGTTACCTGGTGTTACCTGCCGTTACCTATTACCTGGCGTTACCTGCGTTACCTGCCGTTACCAAGCGTTACCTGGCGTTATTTGGTGTTACCTGGCGTTACTTAGTGTTACCTGGCGTTACATTTGGTGTTACCTGGCGTTACTTGCGTTACCTGGTGTTACTTGGTGTTAACTGGCGTTCCTACTAACCTGGTGTTGCCTGGCGTTACCTGGCGCATTTGGTGTTACCTGGCGTTACAAGCGTTACCTGGCGTTACTTGGTGTTACCTGGCGTTACTTGGCGTTACCTGGCGTTACTTAGTGTTACCTGGCGTTACTTGGTGTTACCTGGCGTTACTTGGCGTTACCTGGTGTTACTTGGTGTTAACTGGCGTTTCCTGGCTTAACCTGGTGTTACCTGGCGTTACTTGGTGTTACCTGGCGTTACTTGGCGTTACCTGGCGTTACTTTGCGTGTTACATTTGGCGCATTACCTGGCGTTACTTGACACCTGTTACACTGGCGATTTGGTGTTACTTGGTGTTACCTGGGTTATGGCGTTACCTGGTGTTACTTGGCGTTGCTTGGTGTTACCTGGCATTTAAGCGTTACCTGGTGTTACTTAGCGTTATTTGGTGTTACCTGGTGTTATTTAGGCGTTACCTGGTGTTACCTGGCGTTACTTAGCGTTACTTGGTGTTACCTGGTGTTACTTAGCGTTATTTTGGTGTTACCTGGCGTTACTTGGCGTTACCTGGTGTTACTTGGCGTTACCTGGTGTTACCCGGCGTTACAAGGCGTTATTTAGTGTTACCTGGTGTTACCAGGCGTTACATTTGGTGTTACCTGGCGTTACTTGGTGTTACCTGGCATTACTTGGTGTTACCTGGCTTAACCTGGTGTTGCCTGGCGTTACCTGGCGTTACCTGGCGTTTAGAGAGAGGGAGAGAGAGGGGCAGACACAGGGAGAGAAAGGGGAAGAGAGGGTGAGGACAAAATCAGAGGTAGTAGCAGAAAAGGAACTGTAAACCAAATAAACCAGGGAACCTGCAGAGACTAGCAAAGCTCTGTAACTGGAGAGAGGGGGGAGAGAGGGAGAGGGGGGGAGAGTGGGGGAGAGAGAGGTGGGGGAGAGGGGAGGGAGAGGGAGAGGAGAGAGAGAGAGAGGAGAGAGAGGAAGAGAGAGAGAGAGAGAGAGAGGTTGGGAATGAGAGAGAGAGAAGAGGGAGAGGAGAAGAGGAGAGAGAAGAGAGAGAGAGAGAGAGAGAGAGGGAGAGAAAGAGAGAGAGAGAGGGGAGGAGAGAAGAGAGAGAGAGAGAGGAGAGAGAGAGGGAGAGAGAGAGAGAGAGAAAGTTAGAGAGGGAGAGAAAGAGAGAGAGAGAGAGAGAAAGAGAGAGAGAGAGAGAGAGAGACTGTTTTGACAGCTTGGAGCCATCGAGCAGAGGCAGCAGAAGGCAGGCTCTGTGTGTGTGGCGCGAGGTGAGTCTGGTCAACCCCTCGGAGGCGTCAGATCCCTGACAGCTTGGGCCTCCCAGCCTGCCCCTGGGCCCTGTCAGGTCACATGACACCAGTCAAACACTGTCACAACCTCCCAGAGGAGAGCTGGCTGACCCCGATATGCACACACAGACGAACAAACGCATGCATACACACAGGAAACTGGCCAGGACTTCTGTTAAATACCCCTTCTGTTTATCTTTTGGACCTTATTGTGTCTCCAAAGGCCCCTCACTATGCTGTGGCCGGACCGTGTCTCATCAACCCTTCACAGACACTGTGATGTGATGAGGACCCTTCTGTAGGGTGGCCATCAAACCCCTATGGACGGCCTTGTGTCCAGCCTCAGTCCATGTTGTGTCCACTGGTTTAAAGGGCGACAGGCCAGATCAATAGGATGGGATCAATAGGAGGTGACAGGAGGTCCTCTGGGACCACTGGACTGTCCACACACCTGGTCCTGGCAGAGAGACTGGCTACTAGCTGACACTCACTGTCTGTCTCTCCCTTTTCACCTGTCTGTCTCTCCTTTCTCCTGTCTGTCTCTCCTTTTCTCCTGTCTGTCTCTCCTTTTCTCCTGTCTGCCTCTCCCTTTCTCCTGTCTGTTTGTCTGTCTGTCTGGCTCTCCTTTCTCCTCCCTGTCTCTCCCTGTCTCTGTTCTGTCTGTCTGTCTCTCCCTTTCTCCTGTCTGTCTGTCTGTCTGCCTCTCCCTTTCTCCTGTCTGTCTGTCTGCCTCTCCCTTTCTCCTGTCTGCCTCTCCCTTTCTCTGTCTGTCTCTCCCTTTCTCCTGTCTGTCTGTCTGCCTCTCCCTTTCTCCTGTCTGTCTGTCTGTCTCTCCTTTTCTCCTGTCTGCCTCTCCCTTTCTCCTGTCTGTCTCTCCCTTTCTCCTGTCTGTCTGTCTGCCTCTCCCTTTCTCCTGTCTGTCTCTCCCTTTCTCTTGTCTGTCTCTCCCTTTCTCCTCTGTCTCTCCCTTTCTCCTGTCTGTCTCTCCCTGTCTCCTGTCTGTCTCTCCCTTTCTCCTGTCTGTCTCTCCCTTTCTCCTGTCTGCCTCTCCCTTTCTCCTGTCTGCCTCTCGCTGTCTCCTGTCTGTCTGTCTGCCTCTCCCTTTCTCCTGTCTGCCTCTCCTTTTCTCCTGTCTGCTTCTCCCTGTCTCCTGTCTGCCTCTCCATTTCACCTGTCTGTCTGTCTGCCTCTCCTTTTCACCGGTCTGCCTCTCCTTTTCTTCTGTCTGCCTCTCCCTTCTCTTTCCCTGTCTGCCTCTCCCTTTCTCCTGTCTGTCTGTCTGCCTCTCCCTTTCTCCTGTCTGCCTCTCCCTTTTCTCCTGTCTGTCTGTCTGCCTCTCCCTTTCTCCTGTCTGCCTCTCCTTTTCTCCTGTCTGCCTCTCAATTTCTCCTGTATGTCTCCTGTCTGTTCCAAAAGAATAAAGACATTTCAAATGTCATATTATGTCTATATACAGTGTTGTAACGATGTGCAAATAGTTAAAGCACAAAAGTAAACAAGATAAAATAAATAAGCATAAATATGGGTTGTATTTACAATGGTGTTTGTTCTTCACTGGTTGCCGTTTTCTTGTGGCAACAGGTCACAAATCTTGCTGCTGTGATGTCACACTGTTGAATTTCACCCAATATATATGAGAGTTTATCAAAATTGGGTTTGTTTTCGAATTCTTTGTGGATCTGTGTAATCTGAGGGAAATATGTGTCTCTAATATGGTCATACATTTGTCAGGAGGTTAGGAAGTTCAGCTCAGTTTCCACCTCATTTTGTGGGCAGTGAGCACATAGCCTGTCTTCTCTTGAGAGCCATGTCTGCCTTTGGCGCCCTTTCTCAATAGCAAGGCTATGCTCAGTGAGTCTGTACATAGTCAAAGCTTTCCTTAATTTTGGGTCAGTCACAGTGGTCAGGTATTCTGCCGCTGTGTACTCTCTGTTTAGGGCCAAATAGCATTCTAGTTTGCTCTGTTTTTTTGTTAATTCTTTCCAATGTTTCAAGTAATTATCTTTTTGTTTTCTTATGATTTGGTTGGGTCTAATTGTGCTGCTGTCCTGAGGCTCTGTAGGGTGTGTTTGTGATTGTGAACAGAGCCCCAGGACCAGCTTGCTTAGGGGACACTTCTCCAGGTTCATCTCTATGTAGGTGATGGCTTTGTTATGGAAGGTTTGGGAATCGCTTCCTTTTAGGTGGTTGTAGAATTGAATGGCTCTTTTCTGGATTTTGATAATTAGTGGATATCGGCCTAATTCTGCTCTGCGTGCATTATTTGGTGTTTTACGTTGTACACAGGGGATATTTTTGCAGAATTCTGCATGCAGAGTCTCAATTTGGTGTTTGTCCCATTTTGTGAATTTTTGGTTGGTTAGTGTAGCCCAGACCTCACAACCATAAAGGGCAAGCCTTTCTCCCTCCCTCTGTCTTTACCTCTCCCTCTGTCTCTCTCTAGCCCTGCCTCTCTGTCTGTCCATCTGTCTGTCTGTCTTTACCTGTCCCTCTGTCTCTCTCTAGCCCCTCCCTCCCTCTGTCTGTCTTTACCTCTCCCTCTGTCCTCTCTAGCCCTGCCTCTCTGTCCATCTGTCTGTCTGTCTTTACCTGTCCCTCTGTCTCTCTCTAGCCCTGCCTCTCTGTCTGTCCATCTGTCTGTCTGTCTTTACCTGTCCCTCTGTCTCTCTCTAGCCCTCCCTCTGTCTGTCTTTACCTCTCCCTCTGTCTCTCTCTAGCCCTCCCTCTGTCTGTCCGTCCGTCCGTCCGTCTGTCTGTCTGTCTTTACCTCTCCCTCTGTCTCTCTCTATTTCTGCCTCTGTCTGTCTGTCCGTCTGTCTTTACCTCTCCCTCTGTCTCTCTCTACCTCTCCCTCTGTCTCTCTCTACCTCTCCCTCTGTCTCTCTCTACCTCTCCCTCTGTCTCTCTCTCCCTCTCCTCTGTCTCTCTCTACCTCTCCCTCTGTCTCTCTCTACCTCTCCCTCTGTCTCTCTCTACCTCTCCCTCTGTCTCTCTCTACCTCTCCCTCTGTCTCTCTCTACCTCTCCCTCTGTCTCTCTCTACCTCTCCCTCTGTCTCTCTCTACCTCTCCCTCTGTCTCTCTCTACCTCTCCCTCTGTCTCTCTCTACCTCTCCCTCTGTCTCTCTCCCTCTCCCTCTCTGTCTTTACCTCTCCCTCTGTCTCTCTCTACCTAGCCCTGCTCTCTCTCCTCTCCCTCTGTCTCTCTCTACCTCTCCTCTGTCTCTCTCTACCTCTCCCTCTGTGTCTCTCTCTCTCCCTCTGTCTCTCTCTACCTCTCCCTCTGTCTCTCTCTCTCTCCCTCTGTCTGTCTCTCTCTCCCTCTGTCTTCCTCTCCCTCTGTCTCTCTCTAGCCCTGCCTCTCTGTCTGTCCATCTGTCTGTCTGTCTTTACCTCTCCCTCTGTCTCTCTATTTCTGCCTCTGTCTGTCTGTCCATCTGTCTGTCTGTCTTTACCTCTCCCTCTGTCTCTCTCTAGCCTCTCTGTCTGTCTTTACCTCTCCCTCTGTCTCTCTCTAGCTCCCTCTGTCTGTCTGTCTGTCCTGTCCGTCCGTCTGTCTGTCTGTCACCTCTCCCTCTGTCTCTCTCTATTTCTGCCTCTGTCCGTCTGTCCGTCTGTCTTTCTCTCCCTCTGTCTGTCTGTCTTTACCTCTCCCCTCTGTCTTTACCTCTCCCTCTGTCTCTCTCTACCTCTGTCTCTCTCTACCTCTCCCTCTGTCTCTCTCTACTCTCCCTCTGTCTCTCTCTACCTCTCCCTCTGTCTCTCTCTACCTCTCCCTCTGTCTCTCTCTACCTCTCCTCTGTGTCTCTCTACCTCTCCCTCTGTCTCTCTCTACCTCTCCCTCTGTCTCTCTCTACCTCTCCCTCTGTCTCTCTCTACCTCTCCCTCTGTCTTTACCTCTCCTGTCTCTCTTTTAGCCACTGCCTCTCTGTCTGTCCATCTGTCTGTCTGTCTTTACCTCTCCCTCTGTCTCTCTATTTCTGCCTCTGTCTGTCTGTCCATCTGTCTGTCTGTCTTTACCTCTCCCTCTGTCTCTCTCTAGCCTCCCTCTGTCTGTCTTTACCTCTCCCTCTGTCTCTCTCTAGCCCTCCCTCTGTCTGTCTGTCTGTCCGTCCGTCCGTCCGTCTGTCTGTCTGTCTTTACCTCTCCCTCTGTCTCTCTCTATTTCTGCCTCTGTCCGTCTGTCCGTCTGTCTTTACCTCTCCCTCTGTCTGTCTGTCTTTACCTCTCCCTCTGTCTTTACTCTCTCCCTCTGTCTCTCTCTACCTCTCCTCTCTGTCTCTCTCTACCTCTCCCTCTGTCTCTCTCTACCTCTCCCTCTGTCTCTCTCTACCTCTCCCTCTGTCTCTCTCTACCTCTCCCTCTGTGTCTCTCTACCTCTCCCTCTGTCTCTCTCTACCTCTCCCTCTGTCTCTCTCTACCTCTCCCTCTGTCTCTCTCTCACCTCTCCCTCTGTCTCTCTCTACCTCTCCCTCTGTCTCTCTCTACCTCTCCCTCTGTCTCTCTACCTCTCCTCTGTCTCTCTCTCCTCTCCCTGTCGTCTCTCTACCTCTCCCTCTGTCTCTCTCTACCTCTCCCTCTGTCTCTCTCTCCTCTCCTCACTCTCTCTCTCCTCTCTCCCTCTGTCTCTCTCTACCCTCTCCCTCTGTCTCTCTCTCTCTCCTCTGTCTTTACCTCTCCCTCTGTCTCTCTCTCCACTCCTCTGTCTCTCTACCTCTCTCTGTCTCTCTCTACCTCTCTCCCTCTGTCCTCCTCTCTACCTCTCCTCTTTCCTCTGTCTCTCTCTTCTCACTCTCTCCCTCTGTCTTTACCTCTCCCTCTGTCTCTCTCTACCTCTCCCTCTGTCTCCTCTCTACCTCCTCCCTCTGCTCTCTCTACCTCTCCTCTGTCTCTCTCTACTCTCTCCCTCTGTCTCTCTCTCTACCTCTCCCTCTGTCTTTACCCTCTCCCTCTGTCTCTCTCTCTACCCTCTCCCTCTGTCTTTACCTCTCCCTCTGTCTCTCTCTACCTCTCCCTCTGTCTTTACCTCTCCCTCTGTCTCTCTCTACCTCTCCCTCTGTCTTTACCTCTCCCTCTGTCTCTCTACCTCTCCCTCTGTCTTTACCTCTCCTCTGTCTCTCTCTACCTCTCCCTCTGTCTCTCTACCT
>NW_027037066.1:0-17246 GCF_034236695.1 Oncorhynchus nerka
AGAGGAGGGATGAGAGAAGGGATGATGGGATGGATGAGAGGAGGAAGGAGAGGATGGATGAGAGAAGGGATGATAGGATGAATGAGAGAAGGAATGAGAGAAGGGATGATGGGATGGATGAGAGGAGGAAGGAGAGAAGGAATGAATGAGAGGAGGGATGAGAGAAGGGATGATGAGATGGATGAGAGGAGGAATAAGAGGAGGGATGATGGGATGGATGAGAGGAGGAAGGAGAGAAGGGATGAATGAGAGGAGGGATGAGAGAAGGGATGAATGAGAGGAGGGATGAGAGAAGGGATGATGAGATGTATGGAGAGGGGAAATGAGAGGAGGGATGAGAGAAGGGATGATGGGATGGATGAGAGGAGGAAGGAGAGAAGGGATGAATGAGAGGAGGGATGAGAGGAGGAAGGAGAGAAGGGATGAATGAGAGGAGGGATGATGAGATGTATGAGAGGAGGAATGAGAGGGAGGGATAAGAGAAGGGATGATGGGATGGATGAGAGGAGGAAGGAGAGAAGGGATGAATGAGAGGAGGGATGAGAGAAGGAAGGATATTAGGGATGATAGGGTGAACGAGTGGAGGAAGGAGAGAAGGGATGATAGGATGGATGAGAGAGGGGATGAGAGGGGGGATGAGTTGATACCAGATAATAGTAGTGGTAGTAACATTGCCACATCTCCAGCTGAATCCCCTAAATGTATTTGTTCTATGAAGTTCTGACATATACTGTCTTTGAAAAGTGTTTTCAGAGATCTTTAAGGTCCCATTACTAAATAACAGGTACAGTCTATACTGGTCCAATAACAGGTACAGTCTATACTGGTCCAATAACAGGCAGTCTATACTGGTCCAATAACAGGTACAGTCTATACTGGTCCAATAACAGGTACAGTCTATACTGGTCCAATAACAGGCAGTCTATACTGGTCCAATAACAGGTACAGTCTATACTGGTCCAATAACAGGTACAGTCTATACTGGTCCAATAACAGGTACAGTATATACTGGTCCAATAACAGGCAGTCTATACTGATTAAACAACAGGTACAGTCTATACTGGTCCAATAACAGGCAGTGTATACTGGTCCAATAACAGGCAGTCTATACTGGTCCAATAACAGGCAGTCTATACTGGTCCAATAACAGGCAGTCTATACTGGTCCAATAACAGGCAGTCTATACTGGTCCAATAACAGGTACAGTCTATACTGGTCCAATAACAGTACAGTCTATGCTGGTCCAATAACAGGCAGTATATACTGGTCCATGAGCGATCTATACTAGTCCAATAACAGGCAGTCTGCCCTGGTCAATAACAGGTAGTCTATACTGGTCAATAACAGGCAGTCTATACTGGTCCAATAACAGGCAGTCTATACTAGTTAATAACAGAGTAGTATATACTGGTCCAATAACAGGTAAAATATACTGGTCCAATAACAGGTACAGTCTATGCTGGTCCAATAACAGGCAGTATATACTGGTCCAATAACAGGCAGTCTATACTAGTCCAATAACAGGCAGTCTACTGGTCCGATAACAGGTAGTCTATACTGGTCCAATAATGGGCAGTCTATACTGGTCCAATAACAGGTACAGTCTATACTGGTCCAATAACAGAGTACAGTCTATACTGGTCCAATAACAGGTACAGTCTATACTGGTCCAATCAGGTACAGTCTATACTGGTCCAATAACAGGTACAGTCTATACTGGTCCAATAACAGGGGAGTATATACTGGTCCAATAACAGGTACAGTCTATACTGGTCCAATAACAGGTAGTCTATACTAGTCCAATAACAGGCAGTCTATACTGGTTCAATAACAGGCAGTATATACTGGTCCGATAACTGGAGTAGTCTATACTGGTCCAATAATAGGCAGTCTATACTGGTCCAATAGCAGGTACAGTCTATACTGGTCAATAACATGTACAGTCTATACTGGTCCAATAACAGGCAGTCTATACTGGTCCAATAACAGGTACAGTATATACTGGTCCGATAACAGGTAGTCTATACTGGTCCAATAATAGGCAGTCTATACTGGTCCAATAACAGGTACAGTCTATACTGGTCCAATAACAGGTACAGTCTATACTGGTCCAATAACAGGCAGTCTATACTGGTCCAATAACAGGTACAGTCTACTGGTCCAATAACAGGTACAGTCTATACTGGTCCAATAACAGGTACAGTCTATACTGGTCAATACCAGGTACAGTCTATACTGGTCCAATAACAGGCCGTCTATACTGGTCCAATAACAGGCAGTATATACTGGTCCAATAACAGGTACAGTCTATACTGGTCCAATAACAGGTACAGTCTATACTGGTCCAATACAGGTACAGTATATACTGGTCCAATAACAGGCAGTCTATACTGGTCCAATAACAGGCAGTCTATACTGGTCGAATAACAGGTACAGTCTATACTGGTCGAATAACAGTACAGTCTATACTGGTCCAATAACAGGTACAGTCTATACTGGTCCAATAACAGGTACAGTATATACTGGTCCAATAACAGGTACAATCTATACTGGTCCAATAACAGGTACAGTCTATACTGGTCCAATAACAGGCAGTCTATACTGGTCCAATAACAGGCAGTCTATACTGGTCCAATAACAGGCAGTCTATACTGGTCCAATAACAGGTACAGTCTATACTGGTCCAATAACAGGCAGTCTATACTGGTCCAATAACAGGTACAATCTATACTGGTCCAATAACAGGCAGTCTATACTGGTCCAATAACAGGCAGTCTATACTGGTCCAATAACAGGCAGTCTATACTGGTCCAATAACAGGCAGTCTATACTGGTCCAATAACAGGCAGTCTATACTGGTCAATAACAGGCAGTCTATACTGGTCCAATAATAGGCAAAGTCTATACTGGTCCAATAACAGGCAGTCTATACTGGTCCAATAACAGGCAGTCTATACTGGTCCAATAACAGGTACAGTATATACTGGTCAATAACAGGCAGTATATACTGGTCCAATAACAGGCCCAGTCTATACTGGTCCAATAACAGGTACAGTATATACTGGTCCAATAACAGGCAGTATATACTGGTCAATAACAGGCAGTCTATACTTGTCCAATAACAGGCAGTCTATACTGGTCCAATAACAGGCAGTCTATACTGGTCCAATAACAGGTACAGTATATGCCGGTTCAATAACAGGTACAGTATACTGGTCCAATAACAGGCAGTCTATACTGGTCCAATAACAGGCAGTCTATACTGGTCCAATAACAGGCAGTCTACTGGTCAATAACAGGTACAGTATATACTGGTCCAATAACATGCAGTCTATACTGGTCCAATAACAGGCAGTATATACTGGTCCAATAACAGGCAGTCTATACTGGTCCAATAACAGGCAGTCTATACTGGTCCAATAACAGGCAGTCTATACTGGTCAATAACAGGCAGTCTATACTGGTCCAATAACATGCAGTCTATACTGGTCCAATAACAGGCAGTCTATACTGGTCCAATAACAGGCAGTCTATACTAGTCCAATAACAGGCAGTCTATACTGGTCCAATAACAGGTAGTCTATACTGGTCCAATAACAGGCAGTCTATACTGGTCCAATAACAGGCAGTATATACTGGTCCGATAACAGGTAGTCTATACTGGTCCAATAATAGGCAGTCTATACTGGTCCAATAACAGGTACAGTCTATACTGGTCCAATAACAGGTACAGTCTATACTGGTCCAATAACAGGTACAGTCTATACTGGTCCAATAACAGGTACAGTCTATACTGGTCCAATAACAGGCAGTCTATACTGGTCCAATAACAGGTACAGTATATACTGGTCCAATAACAGGCAGTATATACTGGTCCAATAACAGGCAGTATATACTGGTCCAATAACAGGCAGTCTATACTGGTCCAATAACAGGCAGTCTATACTGGTCCAATAACAGGTACAGTATATACTGGTCAATAACATGCAGTCTATACTGGTCCAATAACAGGCAGTATATACTGGTCCAATAACAGGCAGTCTATACTGGTCCAATAACAGGCAGTCTATACTGGTCCAATAACAGGCAGTCTATACTGGTCCAATAACAGGCAGTCTATACTGGTCCAATAACAGGCAGTCTATACTGGTCCAATAACATGCAGTCTATACTGGTCCAATAACAGGCAGTCTATACTGGTCCAATAACATGCAGTCTATTATACTGGTCCAGGTTCATAATAACAGGTGATCTAGGCCTAATAATTCTACTCGGGGAAATGGTCTGGACATATTCCTTTCGGGCATCACCACGTAGTCCAAATATAGTAGTAGCTTCATCACTTCCTTGTCCAAGATGTAGTCCAATTACAGTAGTGGCTTCATCACTTCCCTTGTCCAAGATGTAGTCCAATTACAGTAGTAGCTTCATCACTTCCTTGTCCAAGATGTAGTCCAATTACAGTAGTGGCTTCATCACTTCCTTGTCCAAGATGTAGTCCAATTACAGTAGTGGCTTCATCACTTCCTTGTCCAAGATGTAGTCCAATTACAGTAGTAGATTAATCACTTCCTTGTCCAAGATGTAGTCCAATTACAGTAGTAGATTCATCACTTCCTTGTCCAAGATGTAGTCCAATTACAGTAGTAGATGAATCACTTCCTTGTCCAAGATGTAGTCCAATTACAGTAGTATATTCATCACTTCCTTGTCCAAGATGTAGTCCAATTACAGTAGTAGATGAATCACTTCCTTGTCCAAGATGTAGTCCAATTACAGTAGTATATTCATCACTTCCTTGTCCAAGATGTAGTCCAATTACAGTAGTAGATTAATCACTTCCTTGTCCAAGATGTAGTCCAATTACAGTAGTATATTCATCACTTCCTTGTCCAAGATGTAGTCCAATTACAGTAGTAGATGAATCACTTCCTTGTCCAAGATGTAGTCCAATTACAGTAGTATATTCATCACTTCCTTGTCCAAGATGTAGTCCAATTACAGTAGTAGCTTCATCACTTCCTTGTCCAAGATGTAGTCCAATTACAGTAGTAGATTCATCACTTCCTTGTCCAAGATGTAGTCCAATTACAGTAGTAGATTCATTACTTCCTTGTCAAAGACGTAGTCCAATTACAGTAGTAGATTCATTACTTCCTTGTCCAAGATGTAGTCCAATTACAGCAGTAGATTCATCACGTCCTTGTGAAGTACATGGCCGTCTTGGGGCAGTCATTCGGTCATACCGATCTCACTAATTACACTAGAATGTTATATAGAGACGGGTGTAAGGACACGCGTGAGAGAGAGACGGGTGTAAGGACACGCGTGAGAGAGAGACGGGTGTAAGGACACGCGTGAGAGAGAGACGGGTGTAAGGACACGCGTGAGAGAGAGACGGGTGTAAGGGACACGCGTGAGAGAGAGACGGGTGTAAGGACACGCGTGAGAGAGAGACGGGGTGTAAGGGACACGCGTGAGAGAGAGACGGGTGTAAGGACACGCGTGAGAGACGGGGTGTAAGGACACGCGTGAGAGAGAGACGGGTGTAAGGACACGCGTGAGAGAGAGATGGCGATCCATAGGAGTTTGATCATAGGTCTCTGTGTATGTATGCGGCCAGTCAGCTCACTAGAAACTCACTAGAGGCATTTCTAATACTCAGACATACCGAGAAGATCAACAAGACACGGCAACTCAATCATGTACTGTGTGTCTGACCAAATAAAATCCCTCTCCTAATTCTCTTTATCTGAAGAAAAATGAATAGGCCAATCCATTCCACATACTGCAGAGTTAACATTTAAAAAATATAATAATAATCTATATATGAATGTATCCATCATCTTTATATACTCCCTTTGCTTTTGATGGCATTTAAATGTGTGAACGGATTTTATAGGGAGCCATTTGGGACACAGGAATACATATCCACTCTGTCAGCATATAGGACTCTGGTCTATTTGGGACACAGAAAAATACATATCCACTCTGTCAGCATATAGGACTCTGGTCTATTTGGGACACAGGAATACATATCCACTCTGTCAGCATATAGGACTCTGGTCTATTTGGGACACAGGAATACATATCCACTCTGTCAGCATATAGGACTCTGGTCTATTTGGGACATATCAATACATATCCACTCTGTCAGCATATAGGACTCTGGTCTATTTGGGACACAGAAAATACATATCCACTCTGTCAGCATATAGGACTCTGGTCTATTTGGGACACAGGAATACATATCCACTCTGTCAAACACATCTATAAGCAACGGAACTATTTACACTTAATCATATTGCTTCTCTCTCTCTCCCTTCATCTTTCTGCATCCCTCACTCTTCATTGCCTCTCTCTCTCTCTCTCTTTCTCCCTCTCTCTCTCCCTCTCTCTCTCTTTCTCCCTCCCTCTCGCTACCTCTCTCTCTCTCTCCCTCTCTCTCCCTCTCTCTCCCTCTCCCCCTCCCTCCCTCCTTCTCCCTCCCTCTGCCCCCTCCCCCTCCCTCCGCCCCTCTCCCCCTCCCTCCCTCCCTCTGCCCCCCTCCCCTCCCTCCCTCTCCTTCTCTCCCTCCCTCCTTCTCCCTCCCTCTGCCCCCTCCCCCTCCCTCCTTCTCCCTCCCTCTGCCCCCTCCCCCTCCCTCCTTCTCCCTCCTCTGCCCCCCCTCCCTCCCTCCTTCTCCCTCCCTCTGCCCCCTCCCCTCCCTCCTTCTCCCTCCCTCTGCCCCCTCCCCCCTCCCTCCCCTCCTCCCTCTGCCCCCTCCCCCTCCCTCCCCCTCCCTCCCTCCCCCATCCCTCCTTCTCCCTCCCTCTGCCCCCTCCCCCCCTCCCTCCCTCCCTCTCCTTCTCTCCCTCCCTCCTTCTCCCTCCCTCTGCCCCCCCCCCCTCCCTCCTTCTCCCTCCCTCTGCCCCCCCCTCCCTCCTTCTCCTCCTCTGCCCCCTCCCTCCCTCCTTCTCCCTCCCTCCCCCTCCCTCTCCTTCTCTCCCTCCCCCCCCTCCCCCTCCCCCTCCCTCCCTCTCCTTCTCTCCCTCCCTCTGCCCCCTCCCCCCCCCCTCCCCTCCCCCTCCCTCCCCCTCCCTCCCTCTCCTTCCCTCCTCCCTCCCATCATGATGTTTTCCATCAAGCAGACTGAAAAGCAATAAGCAGAGTATTTCTGCTGATTATATGGGATGATTTATTTCTCATTACCACTTTACAAAAGCTGTCCCATTTTGACACACTGTGATCAGAAACCAGAGAGAGTAGAGACCGGCTCAAATCTCCCGATTAGGAAAGCTGTTTCCTCCAGCAAACCCTGAGGGGGTTTTATCAGTCAGTCAAAGGGCTAGCAGGCTGCTCTCATTTACACTACTTAACACGCCTGATTTAGGCTAAAGAAATAACTCTGGGACGCATTCACTGAGGATCAAAACGCTAAACTGAGCCAAATAACTGGTTGAAGTGTGTGTGTGTGTGTGTGTGGACGTGAGTGTGTATGTGTGTGTGTGTGTGTGTGCATACGTGAGTGTGTGTGCGTGCATGCGTATGTGAGTCTGTGTGTGTGCGGACGTGAGTGTGTGTGCGTGCATGAGTGTGTGTGTGTGTAGAGGGACTTGACTGCTCTAGTTCCTATTATCCAGTGATTCCTGAAGATTGACACAGGGAGGGGTCCGTCTAGATAAAGTGGTGGTGTGGTGGTCCGTCTGGATAAAGTGGTGGTGGGAGGGTCCGTCTGGATAAAGTGGTGGTGTGGTGGTGGGGGGTCCGTCTGGATAAAGTGGTGGTGTGGGGGTCCATCTAGATAAAGTGGTGGTGGGGGGTCCGTCTGGATAAAGTGGTGGTGTGGTGGGGGTCCATCTAGATAAAGTGGTGGTGGGGTGGGGGGTCCATTTAGATAAAGTGGTGGTGGGGGGTCCGTCTGGATAAAGTGGTGGTGTGGTGGGGGGTCCGTCTACATAAAGTGGTGGTGTGGGGGGGGTGTCCGTCTAGATAAAGTGGTGGTGGGGGGTCCGTCTGGATAAAGTGGTGGTGTGGTGGTGGGGGGTCCATCTAGATAAAGTGGTGGTGGGGGGTCCGTCTGGATAAAGTGGTGGTGTGGTGGGGGGTCCATCTAGATAAAGTGGTGGTGTGGTGGTGGTGGGGGTCCATCTAGATAAAGTGGTGGTGTGTGGGGGGGTCCGTCTGGATAAAGTGGTGGTGGGGGGTCCGTCTGGATAAAGTGGTGGTGGGGGGTCCGTCTGGATAAAGTGGTGGTGGGGGGTCCATCTAGATAAAGTGGTGGTGTGTGTGGGGGGGTCCGTCTGGATAAAGTGGGGTGGTGGGGGGTCAGTCTGGATAAAGTGGTGGGGGGTCCGTCTGGATAAAGTGGTGGTGTGTGTGTGGGGGGGTCCGTCTGGATAAAGTGTTGGTGGGGGGGTCCGTCTGGATAAAGTGGTGGTGGTGGGGGGGGGTCCGTCTGGATAAAGTGGTGGTGGGGGGGGTCCGTCTGGATAAAGTGGTGGTGGGGGGTTCCGTCTGGATAAAGTGGTGGTGGGGGGGGTCCATCGAGATAAAGTGGTGGGGGGTCTGTCTAGATGGGGGGGTAGAGGGAAGGAGGATATGATTGTTGAACAGAACTCATTCAAGTCAGACTCATTCAGCCTGGAACAGTGATATATGCAGAGTCCCTGGACAGCTCTGCTCCATGTTAGAGAAGCTGGACCACAGAGCCGTCGGTCTGGCTATATTGGTTCCTTCATCTTCAACAGACGGTCTAACAGCAGCAGGTATTGGTAGCTCACCAGCGGCTGGAGAGATGAGGCGTGTCTGTGTTTTCAGACCTCAGTGTGGTATGATTAAGCAGTAAGGTCCGAGGGGGTGTGGTATATGGCCAATATACCACGGCTGCTCTTAGGAGCGACGCAACCTAACTATATCAGTTGGTAACTATATCAGTTATTCAGGTGCTTCTACACCTGCATTGTTGCTGTTTGGGGTTTTAGGCTGGGTTTCTGTACAGCACTTTGAGATATCAGCTGATGTACGAAGGGCTTTATAAATACATTTGATTTGATTTGGAAAACAGTTTAAAGCTGTTAAGTCTCTGCAGTTTCTTCAAGTCTAGTCGTGTTGGTGACTTCAGCTTAGGTCTGGGAGGTGTACCGTATTTTACTGCATACCGGTTCTGACCACGGACCGGTTTGGGTTTTACGGTTCTGACGCCACGGACGGTTTGGGTTTTACCGGTTCTGACCACGGACGGTTTGGGTTTTACGGTTCTGGACGACGGACGGTTTGGGTTTTTACCGGTTCTGGCGTTTTAAGTTATTTTTGTTTGAAGTTGAATTGAAGAGAATAAAACCAAATCAGATAGTTTGATGTGTTGCCCCCAAGGGTCATGACCTACTCAGAGCATATTTAATATTTTCAAAAACATAAAATACTGTCACAACTGTGAAAGATATGGCGATGTGATATGTTGTCCATATTGTCCAGCCCTACTTCAGCTGTAGAAGGCTAATAGTAGCTGTCGTAGCAGTGTTAGGGAAGCTACTCTGAAAATATTACCAAGCTACCAAATACGTCAATAAGATGTTCTGGGCCCTACAGTTCTTGGTAGCAGACAGACGCTACACTGAACGGTACAACGTTATACGTGTTGCCTAGGTTACCCTGAGTGCCCGGCGGGAGGAGAGCCAAGGTCGAACACACTAGTTTGTCCCTGTACTGTATCGTGGTAACAACCAGGAGTGTTTGTCTTAGGAGTGAACAACAAACACCCTCTGTCTCAAATGGTACCCTACTCCCTATATGCTGCACTACTATAGACCACTACTATAGACCAGAGTCCTATATGCTGCACTACTATAGACCACTACTATAGACCAGAGTCCTATATGCTGCACTACTATAGACCACTACTATAGACCAGAGTCCTATATGCTGCACTACTATGGAGCCACTACTATAGACCAGAGTCCTATATGCTGCACTACTATAGACCACTACTATAGACCAGAGTCCTACATGCTGCACTACTATGAGACCACTACTATAGACCAGAGTCCTATATGCTGCACTACTATAGCCACTACTATAAGACCAGAGTCCTATATGCTGCACTACTATAGACCACTACTATAGACCAGAGTCTATATGCTGCACTACTATAGACCACTACTATAGACCAGAGTCTATATGCTGCACTACTATAGACCACTACTATAGACCAGAGTCCTATATGCTGCACTACTATAGACCACTACTATAGACCAGAGTCTATATGCTGCACTACTATAGACCACTACTATAGACCAAGAGTCCTATATGCTGCACTACTATAGACCACTACTATAGACCAGAGTCTATGGGTGAGAACTATAGCTGTAAAACTCAGGGTGTAGAACTATAGCTGTAAAACTCAGGGTGTAGAACTATAGCTGTAAAACTAGAGAACTGTAAAACTAGGACTAAAGGACTATATAAGTTGTATAGTTCCATTTGGGACAGAGATGATCAAATGTGTTTTCCTCTATAGCCTTTAAAAACAGAATATAAAATCATGGGACTGGTCCCCCAACACACCAGCTGTAGACGCCCAGGCCACGTGTGTAGCAACCTTAACACACCAGCTGTAAGACGTAGGCCACGTGTAGCAACCCCCCCCAACACGCTGTAGGCGTAAGCCGCGTGTGCCCAACACACCAGCTGTAAGGCGTAGACCCGTGCCTTCCCCCAACACACCAGCTGTAAGAGCGTAGGCCGCGTGTAACCCCCCAACACACCAGCTGGGCCCATGAAGCCACGTCGTAACCCCAACACACCAGCTGTAAGACGTAGGCCACATTAGCAAATTAATGTGACTTAAAGCCCACAGAGATTAGAGCCACTGGTGACTCACTCAACTGAACGTTCACTCTCTTGCACAGCAGCAACTGTCTCCGACACTCACACCTGCGTGCAGTGTAACTCCAAAACACAGAAACCAAAACCAGTGTTTACCCGGGAGGGAATAGAAGCGTGTGAGAGAGAGAGAGAGAGAGAGAGAGAGACAGAGAGAGACAGAGACAGAGAGAGACAGAGAGAGAGAGAGAGAGAGAGAGACAGAGAGAGAGACAGAGACAGAGAGAGAGAGAGAGAGACAGAGAGAGACAGAGAGAGAGAGAGAGACAGAGAGAGGGAGAGAGAGAGCAGAGAGAGAGAGAGAGACAGAGAGAGAGAGCAGAGAGAGAGAGAGAGAGAGAGAGAGACAGAGAGACAGAGAGACAGAGAGAGACAGAGAGAGAGAGACAGAGAGAGAGAGACAGAGAGAGAGAGAGAGACAGAGAGAGACAGAGAGAGACAGAGAGAGACAGAGAGAGAGAGAGAGAGAGAGAGAGAGAGAGACAGGAGAGAGAGAGAGAGAGAGAGAGAGAGAGAGACAGAGAGAGAGACAGAGAGAGAGAGAGAGAGAGAGAAGAGAGACAGAGAGAGACAGAGAGAGAGACGACTATAAGATTGTGAAACTATCATTGTCTCTCTCTTTCCCCCTCCATGGTAAACTCTGGCGCGGTTTCTGTGCTTTGGAGTTGCACTGCACGTGTGAGAGAGAGAGAGAGAGAGAGAGAGAGAGAGAGAGAGAGAGAGAGAGAGAGAGAGAGAGAGAGAGAGAGAGAGAGAGAGAGAGAGAGAGAGAGAGAGAGAGAGAGAGAGAGAGAGAGAGAGAAAGAGAGACAGAGAGAGACAGAGACGACTATAAGATTGTGAAACTATCATTGTCTCTCTTCCCTCCATGGTAAACTCTGGCGCGGTTTCTGTGCTTTGGAGTTGCACTGCACGTGTGAGAGAGAGAGAGAGAGAGAGAGAGACAGAGAGAGAGAGAGAGAGAGACAGAGAGAGAGAGACAGAGAGAGAGAGACAGAGAGAGAGAGACAGAGAGAGACAGAGAGAGAGAGAGAGACAGAGAGAGAGAGAGAGAGACAGAGAGAGAGGGAGAGAGACAGAGAGAGAGAGAGAGAGAGAGAGAGAGAGAGAGAGAGAGACAGAGAGAGAGACAGAGAGAGAGACAGAGAGAGAGAGAGAGAGAGAGAGCAGAGAGAGAGAGAGACAGAGAGAGAGAGAGAGAGAGAGAGAGACAGAGAGAGAGACGACTAAGATTGTGAAACAATCATTGTCTCTCTCTTTCCCGCTTTTTCCCCTCCATGGTAAACTCTGGCGAGGTTTATGTGCTTTGGAGTTGCACTGCACGTGTGAGAGAGAGAGAGAGAGAGAGACAGAGAGAGAGAGAGAGAGAGAGAGAGAGAAGAGAGACGAGAGAGAGAGAGAGAGAGAGAGAGAGAGAGAGACAGAGAGAGACAGAGAGAGAGACGACTATAAGATTGTGAAACTATCATTGTCTCTCTCTTTCCCCTCCATGGTAAACTCTGGCGTGGTTTCTGTGCTTTGGAGTTGCACTGCACGTGTAGTGTCAGAGACACAGTTGTAAACAAGCGGCTGTGTTGATGTGGAGGCGCCAGTTGACCTAGTCACTCTGACGCTGGTGGATCAACTTCATCTTGTTTTCTGTCTCTCTCCTCTGGGTTCTGTCCCTCTTCCTCTGGGTTCTGTCTCTCTTCCTCTGGGTTCTGTCCCTCTGGGTTCTGTCCCTCTTCCTCTGGGTTCTGTCCCTCTTCCTCTGGGTTCTGTCCCTCTTCCTCTGGTTCTGTCCCTCTGGGTTCTGTCCCTATGGTTTCTGTCCCTCTGGGTTCTGCCCCTCTTCCTCTGGGTTCTGTCCCTCTTCCTCTGGGTTCTGTCCCTCTTCCTCTGGGTTCTGTCCCTCTCCCTCTGGGTTCTGTCCCCCTCCCTCTGGGTTCTGTCCCTCTTCCTCTGGGTTCTGTCCCTCTCCCTCTGTTTTCTGTCCCTCTCCCTCTGGGTTCTGTCCCTCTCCCTCTGGGTTCTGTCCCCCTCTCCCTCTGGGTTCTGTCCCTCTCCCTCTGGGTTCTGTCCCTCTTCCTCTGGGTTCTGTCTCTCTCCCTCTGGGTTCTGTCCCACTGGGTTCTGTCCCACTGGGTTCTGTCCCTCTTGCACTGGGTTCTGTCCCACTGGGTTCTGTCCCTCTCCCTCTGGGTTCTGTCCCTCTCCCTCTGGGTTCTGTCCCTCTGGGTTCTGTCCCTCTGGGTTCTGTCCCTCTTCCTCTGGGTTCTGTCCCTCTTCCTCTGGGTTCTGTCCCTCTGGGTTCTGTCCCTCTTCCTCTGGGTTCTGTCCCTCTCCCTCTGGGTTCTGTCCCTGTCCCTCTGGGTTCTGTCCCTCTGGGTTCTGTCCCTCTTCCTCTGGGTTCTGTCCCTCTTCCTCTGGGTTCTGTCCCTCTTCCTCTGGGTTCTGTCCCACTTCCTCTGGGTTCTTTCCCTCTTCCTCTGGGTTCTGTCCCTCTGGGTTCTGTCCCTCTTCCTCTGGGTTCTGTTCCTCTTCCTCTGGGTTCTGTCCCTCTGGGTTATGTCCCTCTGGTTCTGTCCGTCTTCCTCTGGGTTATGTCCCTCTGGGTTCTGTCCCTCTGGGTTCTGTCCCTCTTCCTCTGGGTTCTGTCTCTCTCCCTCTGTTTTCTGCCCCTCTTCCTCTGGGTTCTGTCCCTCTCCCTCTGGGTTCTGTCCCTCTTCCTCTGGGTTCTGTCTCTCTCCCTCTGGGTTCTGTCCCTCTTGCACTGGGTTCTGTCCCACTGGGTTCTGTCCCTCTCCCTCTGTTTTCTGTCCCTCTCCCTCTGGGTTCTGTCCCTCTCCCTCTGGGTTCTGTTCCTCTGGGTTATGTCCCTCATCCACTGGGTTCTGTCCCTCTGGGTTCTGTCCCTCTTCCTCTGGGTTCTGTTCCTCTTCCTCTGGGTTCTGTCCCTCTTCCTCTGGGTTCTGTCCATCTGGGTTCTGTCCCTCTGGTTCTGTCCCTCTTCCTCTGGTTCTGTCCCTCTGTTTTCGGTCCCTCTGGGTTCTGTCCCTCTGGTTCTGTCCCTCTTCCTCTGGTTCTGTCCCTCTTCCTCTGGGTTCTGTCCCTCTTCCTCTGGTTCTGTCCCTCTGGGTTCTGTCCCTATGGTTTCTGTCCCTCTGGGTTCTGTCCCTCTTCCTCTGGTTCTGTCCCTCTGGGTTCTGTCCCTCTGGGTTCTGTCCCTCTTCCTCTGTTTCTCTGGTTCTGTTTCTCTGGTTCTGTCCCTCTGGTTCTGTTTCTCTGGTTCTGTCCCTCTGGGTTCTGTCCCTCTTCCTCTGTTTCTCTGGTTCTGTTTCTCTGGTTCTGTCCCTCTGGGTTCTGTCCCTCTGGGTTCTGTCCCTCTTCCTCTGTCCCTCTGGGTTCTGTCCCTCTGGGTTCTGTCCCTCTGGGTTCTGTCCCTCTGGGTTATGTTTCTCTGGTTCTGTCCCTCTGGGTTCTGTCCCTCTTCCTCTGTCCCTCTGGTTCTGTTTCTCTGGTTCTGTCCCTCTGGGTTCTGTCCCTCTTCCTCTGTTTCTCTGGTTCTGTTTCTCTGGTTCTGTCCCTCTGGGTTCTGTCCCTCTGGGTTCTGTCCCTCTTCCTCTGTCCCTCTGGGTTCTGTCCCTCTGGGTTCTGTCCCTCTGGTTCTGTCCCTCTGGGTTCTGTCCCTCTGGGTTATGTTTCTCTGGTTCTGTCCCTCTGGGTTCTGTCCCTCTTCCTCTGTCCCTCTGGTTCTGTTTCTCTGGTTCTGTCCCTCTGGGTTCTGTCCCTCTTCCTCTGTTTCTCTGGTTCTGGTTCTCTGGTTCTGTCCCTCTGGGTTCTGTCCCTCTGGGTTCTGTCCCTCTTCCTCTGTCCCTCTGGGTTCTGTCCCTCTGGGTTCTGTCCCTCTGGTTCTGTCCCTCTGGGTTCTGTCCCTCTGGGTTATGTTTCTCTGGTTCTGTCCCTCTGGGTTCTGTCCCTCTTCCTCTGTCCCTCTGGTTCTGTTTCTCTGGTTCTGTCCCTCTGGGTTCTGTCCCTCTTCCTCTGTTTCTCTGGTTCTGTTTCTCTGGTTCTGTCCCTCTGGGTTCTGTCCCTCTGGGTTCTGTCCCTCTTCCTCTGTCCCTCTGGGTTCTGTCCCTCTGGGTTCTGTCCCTCTGGGTTCTGTCCCTCTGGTTCTGTCCCTCTGGGTTCTGTCCCTCTGGTTCTGTCCCTCTGGGTTCTGTTTCTCTGGTTCTGTCCCTCTTCCTCTGTCCCTCTGGGTTCTGTCCCTCTGGGTTCTGTCCCTCTGGGTTCTGTCCCTCTTCCTCTGTTTCTCTGGTTCTGTTTCTCTGGTTCTGTCCCTCTGGTTCTGTTTCTCTGGTTCTGTCCCTCTGGGTTCTGTCCCTCTTCCTCTGTTTCTCTGGTTCTGTTTCTCTGGTTCTGTCCCTCTGGGTTCTGTCCCTCTTCCTCTGTCCCTCTTCCTCTGTCCCTCTGGGTTCTGTCCCTCTGGGTTCTGTCCCTCTGGGTTCTGTCCCTCTGGTTCTGTCCCTCTGGGTTCTGTCCCTCTGGGTTCTGTTTCTCTGGGTTCTGTCCCTCTTCCTCTGTCCCTCTGGTTCTGTCCCTCTGGTTTTGTCCCTCTGGGTTCTGTCCCTCTGGGTTCTGTCCCTCTGGGTTCTGTCCCTCTGGGTTCTGTTTCTCCGGTTCTGTCCCTCTGGGTTCTGTCCCTCTGGGTTCTGTCCCTCTGGGTTCTGTCCCTCTGGTTCTGTCCCTCTGGGTTCTGTCCCTCTGGGTTCTGTCCCTCTCCACATAATCACTTGGAGCTGATTTGTTGTTTGATTGTTTTTACAGCATTTTATGTCCCACATCTATAGATATACATATATATTTTATACACATACATACATATATATATATATATATACACACACACAATGCATTCTGAAAGTATTCAGACCCCTTGACATTTTCCAAATGTTGTTACGTTACAGCCTTATTCTAAAACGGATTAAATAGTCGTTTTCCCTCATCAGTCTACACACAACACGCCATAATGACATCACAATATCCCATAATGACATCACAACACCCCATAATAACCATGCAAAATGGGCATTTCATATATATATATATATAAAAACATAGACATTTAATATAAGGACTCAAACCCTTTACCCAGTACTTTGAAGCACCTTGGCAGTGATTACAGCCTCCAGTCTTCTTGGGCATGACGCTACAAGCTTGGCACGCCTGTATTTGGGGAGTTTCTCCCATTCTTCTCTGCAGATCCTCTCAAGTTCTGTCAGGTTGGATGGGGAGTGTCGCTGCGCAGCTATTTTCAGGTCTCTCCAGAGATATTAGATCGGGTTCAAGTCCGGGCTCTGGCTGGGCCACTCAAGGACATTGAGACTCCTGCTTTGTCTTGGCTGTGTGCTTAGATCGCTGTCCTGTTGGAAGGTGAACCGTCCCAGTCTGAGGTCCTGGAGCGCTGTGGAGCAGGTTTTAATCAATGATCTCTCTGTACTTTGCTCCGTTCATCTTGCCTGATCCCAGTCCCTGCAGCTGAAAAACATCCCCACAGCATGATGCTGCCACCACCATGCTTCACCGTAGGGATGGTGCCAGGTTTCCTCCAGACGTGATGCTTGGCATTCAGGTCAAGAGTTCAATCTTGGTTTCATCAGACCAGAGAATCATGGTCTGAGAGCCAACTAGGTGCCTTTAGGTTAAACTCAAGGGGGCTGTCAATGTACCTTTACTGAGGAGTGGCTTCCCGTCTGGCCACTCTGGCCATGCCTGATTGGTGGAGTGGCTTCCGCGTCTGGGCCACTTCACCATAAAGGCCTGATTGCGGAGTGCTGCAGAGATGGTTGTCCTGAAAGGTTCTCCCATCTCCACAGAGGAACTCTGGAGTTCCTGTCAGAGTGACCATCGGGTTCTTGGTCACCTCCCTGACCAAGGCCCTTCTCACCCGGTTGCTGAGTTTGGCCGCCAGCCAGCTCTAGGAAGAGTCTTGGTGGTTCCAAAATGTGTCGATTTAAAGAATGATGGAGGCCGCTGTGTTCTTGGAGACCTTCAATGCTGCAGAAATGTTTTGGTACCCTTCCCCAGATCTGTGCTTTGACACAATCCTGTATCGGAGCTCTACGGAAAATTCCTTCGACCTCATGGCTTGGTTTTTGCTCTGACATGCACTGTCAACTGTGGGCCCTTATATAGACAGGTGTGTGCCTTTCCACATCATGTCCAATCAATTGACTCCAAGGTGTAGAAACATCTCAAGGATGAACAATGGAAACAGGATACACCTGAACTCAATTTCAAGTCTCATAGCAAAGGGTCTGAATACTTACGTAAATAAGGTATTTATGGTTTTTATTTTGAATAAATTTGCAAACATTTCTAACAACCTGTTTTTGCTTTCTTAT
>NW_027037067.1:0-17259 GCF_034236695.1 Oncorhynchus nerka
CTGCTTCATCAAGGTACAAACCCTAACCCTTACTACGTAGCCTTCCTCTCTGCTTCATCAAGGTACAAACCCTAACCCTTACTACGTAGCCTTCCTCTCTGCTTCATCAAGGTACAAACCCTAACCCTTACTACGTAGCCTTCCCCTCTGCTTCATCAAGGTACAAACTCTAACCCTTACTACGTAGCCTCCTCCTCTGCTTCATCAAGGTACAAACCCTAACCCTTACTACGTAGCCTTCCTCCCCTCTGCTTCATCAAGGTACAAACCCTAACCCTTACTACATAGCCTCCCTCTGCTTCATCAAGGTACAAACCCTAACCCTTACTACGTAGCCTTCCTCTCTTGCTTCATCAAGGTACAAACCCTAACCCTTACTACGTAGCCTTCCCCTCTGCTTCATCAAGGTACAAACCCTAACCCTTACTACGTAGCCTTCCCTCCTCTGCTTCGATCAAGGTACAAACCTAACCCTTACTACGTAGCCTTCCTCCCTCTGCTTCATCAAGGTACAAACCCTAACCCTTACTACGTGGCCTTCCTCTCTGCTTCGTCAAGGTACAAACCCTAACCCTTACTACGTAGCCTTCCTCTCTGCTTCATCAAGGTACAAACCCTAACCCTTACTACGTGGCCTTCCTCTCTGCTTCATCAAGAGTGCAAACCCTAACCCTTACTACATAGCCTTCCTCCTCTGCTTCATCAAGGTACAAACCCTAACCCTTACTACGTAGCCTTCCTCTCTGCTTCATCAAGGTACAAACCCTAACCCTTACTACATAGCCTTCCCTCTCTGCTTCATCAAGGTACAAACCCTAACCCTTACTTACGTAGCCTTCCTCCTCTGCTTCATCAAGGTACAAACCCTAACCCTTACTACATAGCCTTCCTCTCTCTGCTTCATCAAGGTACAAACCCTAACCCTTACTACGTAGCCTTCCTCTCTGCTTCATCAAGGTACAAACCCTAACCCTTACTACGTAGCCTTCCTCTCTGCTTCATCAAGGTACAAACCCTAACCCTTACTACGTAGCCTTCCTCCCCTCTGCTTCGTCAAGGTACAAACCCTAACCCTTCTACTAGCCTTCCTCTCTGCTTCATCAAGGTACAAACCCTAACCCTTACTATATAGCCTTCCTCTCTGCTTCATCAAGGTACAAACCCTAACCCTTACTACGTAGCCTTCCTCTCTGCTTCATCAAGGTACAAACCCTAACCCTTACTACGTAGCCTTCCTCCTCTCTGCTA
This sequence comes from Oncorhynchus nerka, assembly GCF_034236695.1. Taxonomy (NCBI): domain Eukaryota; kingdom Metazoa; phylum Chordata; class Actinopteri; order Salmoniformes; family Salmonidae; genus Oncorhynchus; species Oncorhynchus nerka. Next base: position 1,249 of record NW_027037067.1, read on the forward strand.
CGTCAAGGTACAAACCCTAACCCTTACTACGTAGCCTTCCTCCCCTCTGCTTCGTCAAGGTACAAACCCTAACCCTTACTACGTAGCCTCTCCTCTGCTTCATCAAGGTACAAACCCTAACCCTTACTACGTAGCCTTCCTCCCCCTCTGCTACATCAAGGTACAAACCCTAACCCTTACTACGTAGCCTCCCACTCTGCTTCATCAAGGTACAAACCCTAACCCTTACTACATAGCCTTCCTCCCTCTGCTTCATCAAGGTACAAACCCTAACCCTTACTACGTAGCCTTCCTCTCTGCTTCATCAAGGTACAAACCCTAACCCTTACTACATAGCCTTCCTCTCTGCTTCATCAAGGTACAAACCCTAACCCTTACTACGTAGCCTTCCTCCCTCTGCTTCGTCAAGGTACAAACCCTAACCCTTACTACATAGCCTTCCTCCCTCTGCTTCGTCAAGGTACAAACCCTAACCCTTACTACATAGCCTTCCTCCCTCTGCTTCGTCAAGGTACAAACCCTAACCCTTACTACGTAGCCTTCCTCTCTGCTTCATCAAGGTACAAACCCTAACCCTTACTACGTAGCATCTCCTCCTCTGCTTCGTCAAGGTACAAACCCTAACCCTTACTACGTAGCCTTCCTCCTCTGCTTCATCAAGGTACAAACCCTAACCCTTACTACGTAGCCTCCTCTCTGCTTCATCAAGGTACAAACCCTAACCCTTACTACGTAGCCTTCCTCTCTGCTTCATCAAGTTACAAACCCTAACCCTTACTATATAGCCTTCCTCTCTGCTTCATCAAGGTACAAACCCTAACCCTTACTACGTAGCCTTCCTCCCTCTGCTTCATCAAGGTACAAACCCTAACCCCACTACGTAGCTTCCCTCTGATTCATCAAGGTAATAAACCCCAACCCTACTACGTAGCCTCCCTCTGCTTCATCAAGGTACAAACCTTAACCCTTACCATACGAGATTTCCTCTGCTTTCATCAAGGTACAAACCCTAACCTTTACTCACGTAGCCTTCCTCTGCTTCGCAAGGTACAACCCTGGGTCCCTAATATGAGTTCTCTGCTTCATCAAGGTATTAAACTCTAACCCTTACTATGAGCTTTCCTTTCTGCTTATCAAGGCATAAACTAACCTTACTACGAGCCTTCCTCTCTGCTCATCATGTACAAACCCTAACCCTAATATATAGCCTTCCTCTGTTTCATCAAGGTATTAAATCCCTAACTCCTACTACGTAGCCTTCCTCCCTCTGCTTCATCATACAACCCTAACCTTACTACGTACCTTCCTCTCTGCTTCATCAAAGGTACAAACCCTAACCCTTACTACGTAGCCTCCTCTGCTTCGTATCAAGTACTAACCCATACTATGTAGCTTCACTCCCTCTGCTTCATCAAGGTACAAACCCTAGCCCATACTACGTGGCCTTCTCCCCCTGGCTTCATCAGGTGCAAACCCTAACTCCTGGCTGCATAGCCTTTCCTCTCTGCTTCATCAAGGTGCCAAGGCCACAACCCTTTACTACGTGGCCTTCCTTCTTAGCTTCGATCAAGGTACAAACCCTAACCCTTACTACATAGCCTTCCTCTCTGCTTCATCAAGGCTGGGTACAAAAACCCTAACCCTTTACTCGTAGCCTTCCTCCTCTGCTTCATCAAGGTGCAACCTAACCATACTCGTGGCCTTCCTCTCTGCTTCCAATCAGGTACAAACCCGAACCCTTACTACGTAGCCTTCCTCTGCTTCATCAAGGCATAAACCTAACCTCACTCATTATTCCTCTCTGCTCTCAAGGGTACAAACCCTAACCTCATTGCTATAGCCTTCCTTAAGTTTCGTCAGGAGTACAAACTCCTGGCTCCTTACTACGTAGCCTTCTCTCCTCTGCTTCATCAAGGTACAAACCCTAACCCTTACTACGTAGCCTTCCTCTGCTTCATCAAGGTATTAAACCCTAAACTGCATAGCTTTCCCCTTGCTATCAAGGTACAAACCCTAACCCTCTCATTGCCTTCTCTCTGCTTCCATCAAGGTACAAACCTCCTAACCCTTACTACATAGCCTTCCTCCCTCTGTTTGCCAAGGCAAAACCCTAACCCTTACTACATAGCCTTCCTCCTCTGCTTCACAAGGTACAAACCTAACCCTTGCTACGTGGCCTCCTCTGCTTCATCAAGGTTACAAACCCTAACCCTTACTACGTAGTCTCCCTCTCTGTTTCATCAAGGTACAAACTCTAACCCTTACCACGAGCCTTCCTCCCCCTGCTTCACAAGGTTGTACAAACCCTAACCCTTAATAGCCTTCCCTCTCTGCTTCGTCAAGGTACAAACCTCAACCCTTACTATATAGCCTTCCTCTCTGCTTCATCAAGGTACAACCCTAACCTACTACGTGGCCTTCCTCTCTGCTTCATCAAGGGTACAACCCTAACCCTTACTACGTAGCCTTCCTCCCTTTCTCTGCTACGTCAAGGTACAAACCCTAACCTTTACTACGTAGCCTTCCTCCCTGAGTTTCAGGTCAAGGTTACAAACCCTAACCCTTACTACGTAGCTTCCTCCCCCTCTGCTACGATCAAGGTTTAAACCCTAACCATACTACGTGGCATTCCTCCCCTACGTCAAGGTATTACAAACCCTAACCCTTACTACGTGAGCCTCCCACTCTGCTTCACCAAGGTACAACCCTAACCTTGCTACATAGCCTTCCTCCCTCTGCTTCATCAAGGTACAACCTAACCCTTACTACATTAGCCTTCCTCTCTGCTTCATCATACAAACCCTAACCCCATACATAGCCTTCCTCTCTGCTTCATCAAGGTACAACCTAACCCTTACTCTTAGTTTTCCTCCCTCTGCTTCAGATCAAGGTACAAACCCTAACCCTTGCTACATAGCCTTCCTCCTCTGCTTGTCAAGGTACAAACCCTAACCCTTACTACATAGCCTTCCTCCTCTGCTTCGTCAAGGTACAACCCTAACCCCTTACTCACGTGAGCCTTCCTCTCTGCTTCATCAAGGTACAAACTCTAACCCCACTACGTGGCATCCTCCTCTGCTTCAGCCAAGGTACAAACTCAACCCTTACTACTCTGTGGCCCCTCTCTGCTTCATCAAGGTACAAACTCAACCCCACACGAGCCTCCTCTCTGCTTCATCAAGGTACAAACCCTAACCCTACTACGTAGCCTTCCTCTCTGCTTCATCAGGTTACAAACCCTAACCCTTACTATATAGCCTTCCCCTCTGCTTCATCAAGGTACAAACCCTAACCCTACTACGTAGCCTTCCTCCCCTCTGCTTCATCAAGGTACAAACCCTAACCCTTACTACGTAGCCTCCCTCTGATTCATCAAGGTACAAACCCTAACCCCTTACTCACGAGCCTCCCTCTGCTTCATCAAGGTACAAACCCTAACCCTTACTACGCAGATTTCCTCCCCCTCTGCTTCATCAAGGTACAAACCCTAACCCTTACTACGTGGCTTCCTCTGCTTCATCAAGGTACAAACCCTAACCCTTACTACGTAGCCTTCCTCCTCTGCTTCATCAAGGTACAAACCCAACCCTTACCATTTAGCCTTTCCCTCTGCTTCGTCAAGGTACAAACCCTAACCCTTACTACGAGCCTTCCTCTCTGCTTCATCAAGGTACCCCTAACCCTTACTATATAGCCTTCCTCTCTGCTTCCATCAATACAACCCTAACCCTTACTCGTGGCCTTCCTCCCCTCTGCTTTCATCAAGGTACAACCCTAACCCTTACTACGAGCCTTCCTCTCTGCTTCATCAAGGTACAAACCCTAACCCTTACGACGAGCCTCCCCTCTGTTTCAGTCAAGGTATCAACCCTTACTATGTAGCCTTCTCCTCTCTGCTTCCATCAAGGTACAAACCCTAACTTACTTACGTAGCCTTCCTCCTCTGCTTCATCAAGGTACAAACTCCTAACTCCCATTACATAGCCTTCCCTCTCTGCTTCATCAAGGTACAAACCCTAACCCTTACTACGAGTTTTCCTCTCTGCTTCATCAAGGTACAAACCCTAACCCTTACACGTAGCCTTCCTCCCTCTGCTTCATCAAGGTAATAAACTCCTAACCCTTACTACGCAGCCTTCCCTCTCTCTGCTTCACATACAAACCCTAACCCTTACTACGAGCCTTCCTCTGCTTCATCAAGGTACAAACCCTAACTCCCTACTACGCACGTTTAGCCTTCCTCTCTGCTTCATCAAGGTAATAAACCCTAACCCTACTATATATAGCCTTCCTCTCTGCTTCATCAAGGTACAAACCCTAACCCTACCACGAGCCTTCCTCCCTCTCTGCTTCCATCAAGGTACAAACTCCTAACCCTACTACGTGAGCCTTCCTTCTCTGCTTCATCAAGGTACAAACCCTAACCCTATTATTTAGCCTCCTCTGCTTCATCAAGGTACAAACCCTAACTCCTTACGTTATGTAGCCTTTCCCTCCTGTCTGCTTCATCAAGGTACAAACCCTAACCCCTTACACGTAGCCTCCTCCCCCTCTGCTTCATCAAGGTACAAACCCTAACCCTTTACTACATAGCCTTCCTTCCTCTGCTTCATCAAGGTACAAACCTAACCTTACTACGAGCCTTCCCTTCTCTGCTTCACAAGGTACAAACCCTAACCCTTACTACATAGCCTTCCTCTCTGCTTCATCAAGGTACAAACCCTAACTTACCACGAGCCTTCCTCCCCTCTGCTTCATCAAGGTACAACCCTAACCCACTACGTAGCCTCTCTCTGCTTCATCAAGGTACAAACTCCTAACCCTTACTACATAGCCTTCCTCTCTGCTTCATCAAGGTACAAACTCAACCCTTACTACATGTAGCCTCCCTCCCTCTGCTTCATCAAGGTACAAACTCTAACCCTTACTACATGTAGCCTTCCTCTCCTCTGCTTCATCAAGGACAACTCCTAACCCTACTACGTAGCTTCCTCTGCTTCATCAAGGTACAAACTCCTAACCCTTACTTTCATTTAGCCTCCCCTCTGCTTCATCAAGGTACAAACCCAACCCTTACTACGAGCCTTCTGCTTCATCAAGGCACAAACCCTAACCCTTACTACGTAGCCTCCCTCTGCTTCACAAGGTACAAACTCCTAACTCCTTACTACATAGCTTCCTTCTGCTTCATCAAGGTGCAACTCCTAACCCTATCTTACAGCCTCCTCCCTCTGCTTCATCAAGGTACAAACTCTAACCCCATTACGTAGCCTCTCTCCCTCTGCTTCATCAAGGTACAAACCCCCAACCCTTACTACGTAGCTTCCTCTGCTTCATCAAGGTAATAAACCCTAACCCTTACTACGAGCCTCCTCTGCTTCATCAAGGTACAAACTCTAACCCTTACTACGAGCCTTCCTCTCTGCTTCATCAAGGTAAAATCCCTAACTCCTAAGCCCCCTCTGCTTCGCCAAGGTGCAAACTCCCTAACCTACGAGCATCTCTGCTTCGCTCAAGGTACAAACCCTAACCCTACTACATACCCTTCCTCCCTCTGCTTCATCAAGGTACAAACCCTAACCCTTACTACATAGCCTTCCTCCCTCTGCTTCATCAAGGTACAAACCCTGGCCCTTACTACGTAGCCTTCCCTTCTCTGCTTCATCAAGGTACAAACCCTAACCCTTACTATATAGCCTTCCTCTCTGCTTCATCAAGGTACAAACCCTAACCCTTACTACATAGCCTTTCCTCCCCTCTTGCTTCACAAGGTACAAACCCTAACCCTTACTAGCCTAGCTCCCTCTCCTCTGTTTCATCAAGGTACAAACCCTAACCCTTACTATATAGCCTTCCTCTCTGCTTCATCAAGGTAATAAACCTTAACCCTTGACTTATGAGCCTTCCTCCTCTGCTTCATCAAGGTACAAACCTAACCCTTACTACGAGCTTCCTCCCTGCTTCATCAAGGTACAAACCCTAACCCTTACTACGTAGCATCCTCCCCTCTGCTTCACAAGGTACAAACCCTAACCTACGTCACGTAGCCTTCCTTTCTGTTTACCAAGGTACAAACCCTAACCCTTACTACGTAGCCTCCTCTCTGCTTCATCAAGGTACAACCTAACTTACTACCGTAGCCTTCCTCTCTCTGCTTCATCAAGTTACAACCCTAACCCTTACTATATAGCCTTCCCCTCTGCTTCATCAAGGTACAAACCTAACCCCTTACTACCGTAGTCACTTCCTCCCTCCTGCTTCATCAAGGTACAACCCTAACCCTTACTCGTAGCCTCCTCCTCTGATTCATCAAGGTACAAACCTCAACCCTTACTACGAGCCTCTCTGCTTCATCAAGGTACAAACCCTAACCCTTACTACGAGATTCTCCTCTGCTTCATCAAGGTACAAACTCTAACCCTTACTACGAGCCTTCCCTTCCGTTTCGTCAATAAAACCTAACTCCTTAATACGTAGCCTTTCTCCTCTGCTTCATCAAGGTACAAACCCGTAACCCTTACTACGAGCCTTCCTCTGCTTATCAAGGCATACAAACCCTAACCTTGCATACGAGCCTTCCTCTCTGCTTCATCAAGGTACAAACCCTAACCCTTACTATATAGCCTTCCTTCTCTGCTTCATCAAGGTACAAACTTAACCCTTACTTTACGTAGCCTTCCTCCCTCTGCTTCATCAAGGTACAAACCCTAACCCTTACTACGAGCCTTCCTTCCTCTGCTTCATCAAGGTACAACCCAACCCTTACTACGTAGCCTCCTCTGCTTCATCAAGGTACAAACCCTAACCCTTACTATGTAGCCTTCCTCCTCTGCTTCATCAAGGTACAAACCCTAACCCTTACTACGTAGCCTTCCTCCCCTCTGCTTCATCAAGGTACAAACCCTAACTCCTTACTACATAGCCTTCCTCTGCTTCATCAAGGTACAACCCTAACCCTTACGACGTAGCCTTCCTCTCTGCTTCACAAGGTACAAACCCTAACCCTACTACATAGCCTTCCTCTCTGCTTCATCAAGGTACAAACCCTAACCCTTACTACGTAGCCTCCCCTCTGCTTCATCAAGGTACAAACCCTAACCCTTACTACGTAGCCTTCCTCCCCTCTGCTTCATCAAGGTAATAAACCCTAACCCTTACTACATAGCCTCCCTTCTCTGCTTCATCATGTACAAACTTAACCCTTACGTGGCCTCCTCCTCTGCTTCATCAAGGTACAACTCTAACCCTTACTACGTAGCTTCTTCCTCTCCTCTGCTTCATCAAGGTACAAACCTCTAACCCTTACTACATAGCTTCCTCTGTCATCAAGGTAATAAACCCTAACCCTTACTACGAGCCTCCTCTGCTTCATCAAGGTAATAACCCTAACCCTTACTACGTAGCCTCCTCTCGCTTCATCAAGGTACAAACCCTAACCCTTACTACGTAGCCTCCCTCTGCTTCACAAGGTACAAACCCTAACCCCTTACTATTTAGCCTCCCTCTGCTTCACAAGGCATAAACCCTAACCCTTACTATATACCTTCCTCCTCTGCTTCATCAAGGTAATAACTCTTAACCCTTACTACGAGCTTTCCTCCCCTCTGCTTCACATACTAACCCCACACGTAGCTCCTCTGCTTCATCAAGGTACAAACCCTAACCCTTACTATAGCCTCCCTCTGCTTCATCAAGGTACAAACCCAACCTTACTACGTAGCCTTCTGCTTCATCATACATAATTCCTAACCCTTACTACATAGCCTCTCCCCTCTGCTTCATCAAGGTACAAACACTAACCCACTTTTTCACGTAGCCTTCCTCCTCTGCTTCACACAAGGTACAAACTCCTAACCCTTACTACGTAGCTTCCTTCTCCCTCTCTGCTTCATCAAGGTAAACTTAACCCTTACTACATAGCTTCCTCCTCTGCTTCATCAAGGTATAAACCCAAATCTACTACGTGAGTTTCCTCTGCTTCATCAAGGTACAAACCCTAACCCTTACTGAGCCTTCCTTTCTGCTTCATCAAGGTACAAAACCCTAACCCTACTTACGAGCCTTCTCTGCTTCATCAAGGTACAAACCCTAACCCTTACTACGAGCCTTCCCTCTCTGCTTCATCAAGGTACAAACCCCAACTTCACTACGTAGCCTTCCTCCTCTGCTTCATCAAGGTACAAACCCTAACCCTTACTACGTAGCCTTCCTTTCTGCTTCATCAAGGTACAAACCCTAACCCTTACTACGAGCCTTCCTCTCTGCTTCCATCAAGGTATAAACTCCTAACCCTTACTAATAGCCTTCCCTTCCTCTGCTTCATCAAGGTACAAACCCTAACCCTTACTACATAGCCTTCCTCTCTGCTTCACATACAAACCCTAACCTTTACTATGATAGCCTTCCTCTGCTTCATCAAGGTACAAACCCTAACCCTTTACTATATAGCCTTCTCTCTGCTTCGTCAAGGTACAAACCCTAACCCTTACTACGTAGCCTTCCTTTCTGCTTCATCATGGTGCAACCCTAACCCTTACGTAGCCTTCCTCCCCTCTGCTTTGTCAAGGTACAAACCCTAACCCTTACTACGAGCCTTCCTCCCCTCTGCTTTTGTCAAGGTAAACCTTTAACCCTTACTACGAGCCTTCCTCCTCTGCTTCATCAAGGCATAAACCCTAACCCTTACTACGTGAGCCTTCCTTTCTGCTGTCATCAAGGTACAAACCCTAACCTTACTACGTAGCCTTCCTCTCTGCTTCCATCAAGGTACAAACTCCTAACTCCTTACTACATTGTGTTTCCTCTGCTTCATCAAGGTACAAACCCTAACCCTTACTACGAGCCTTCCTCCTCTGCTTCATCAAGGTACAAACCCTAACCCCACTACGAGCCTTCCTTTCTGCTTCATCAAGGTACAAACTTAACCCTTACTACGTAGCCTTCCTTCTGCTTCATCAAGGTACAACCCTAACCCCACCACGTAGCCTTCCTCTCTGCTTCATCAAGGTACATACCCTAACCCTTACTACATAGCCTTCCTCCTCTCTGCTTCATCAAGAACAAACACTAACTCCTTACCACGAGCTTCCTCCTCCTCTGCTTGCCAAGGTACAAACTCTAACCCTTACTAATGAGCTTTCCTTCCTCCCCTCTGCTTCATCAAGGTACAAACCCTAACCCTTACTACATAGCCTCCTCCCTCTGCTTCATCACATAAAACCCTAACCCTTACTACGTAGCCTCCCCTCTGCTTCATCAAGGTACAAACCCTAACCCTTACTACGTAGCCTTCCTTTCTGCTTCATCAAGGTACAAACCCTAACCCCACGATGAGCCTTCCCTCTGCTTCATCAAGGTACAACCCAACCCTTACTTTCACGAGCCTTCCTCTCTGCTTCATCAAGGTATAAACCCCAACCCCCACGGCCTTCTCCTCTGCTTCATCAAGGTACAACCCTAACCCTTACTACGAGCCTTCCTTCTGCTCATCAAGGTACAACCCTAACCCTTTACTACGTAGCCTTCCTCTCTGCTTCATCAAGGTACAAACCCTAACCCTTACTACGTAGCCTTCCTCTCTGCTTCATCAAGGTACAAACCCTAACCCCTTACTACATAGCCTTCCTTCTCTGCTTCTTCACAAGGTAATAAACCCTAACCCCTACTACGTAGCCTTCCTCTCTGCTTCATCAAGGTACAAACCCTAACCCTTACTACATAGCCTTTCCTCTCTGCTTCGTCAAGGTACAACCCCTAACCCTTACTACGAGGCCTCCTTTCTGCTTACTGGCTGCAATAAACCAACCCTACTTCTCACGTAGTTCCTCTCTGCTTCATCAAGGTACAAACCCTAACCCTTACTTCTTTTACATAGCCTTCCTCTCTGCTTCGTCAAGGTACAACCCTAACCCTTACTACGAGTTTTCCCTCTGCTTTGTCAAGGTACAAACTCCTAACCCTACTACGTAGCCTTCCTCCCCTCTGCTTTGTCAAGGTACAACCCTAACCCCACCACGTAGCCTTCCTCCCCTCTGCTTCATCAAGGTACAACCCTAACCCCTTACTACGAGCCTTCCTTTTCTGTCATCAAGGTACAAACCCAACCCCACACGCAGCCTTCCCTCTCTGCTTCATCAAGGTACAAACCCTAACCCATTGATGTATTCCTTCCCCTTCCTCTGCTTCATCAAGGTACAAACCCTAACCCTTACTACGTAGCCTTCCTCCTCTGCTTCATCAAGGTACAAACCCTAACCCTTACTACGTAGCCTTCCTTCCTCTGCTTCATCAAGGTACAAACCCTAACCCTTACTACGTAGCCTTCCTCCTCTGCTTCATCAAGGTACAAACCCTAACCCTTACTACGTAGCCTTCTCTCTGCTTCATCAAGGTACAAACCCTAACCCTTACTACATAGCCTTCCTCTCTGCTTCATCAAGGTACAAACCCTAACCCTTACTACGTAGCCTTCCTCTCTGCTTCATCAAGGTACAAACCCTAACCCTTACTACATAGCCTTCCTCTCTGCTTCATCAAGGTACAAACCCTAACCCTTACTACTGTAGCCTTCCTTTCTGCTTCATCAAGGTACAAACCCTAACCCTTACTACGTGGCCTTCCCCTCTGCTTTGTCAAGGTACAAACCCTAACCCTTACTACGTAGCCTTCCTCCCCTCTGCTTTGTCAAGGTACAAACCCTAACCCTTACTACGTGGCCTTCCTCCCTCTCTAGCTTCATCAAGGTACAAACCCTAACCCTTACTACGTAGCCTTCCTCCCCTCTGCTTCGTCAAGGTACAAACCCTAACCCTTACTACGTAGCCTTCCTCCCCTCTGCTTCATCAAGGTACAAACCCTAACCCTTACTACGTAGCCTTCCTCCCCTCTGCTTCATCAAGGTACAAACCCTAACCCTTACTACATGTAGCTTTCCTCCCTCTGCTTCATCAAGGTACAACCCTAACCCTTACTACGTAGCCTTCCTCTCTGCTTCATCAAGGTACAAACCCTAACCCTTACTACATAGCCTTCCTCTCTGCTTCATCAAGGTACAAACCCTAACCCTTACTACGTAGCCTCCTCCCCTCTGCTTCATCAAGGTACAAACCCTAACCCTTACTACGTAGCCTTCCTCCCTCTGCTTCATCAAGGTACAAACCCTAACCCTTACTACGTAGCCTTCCCTCTCTGCTTCATCAAGGTTCAAACCCTAACCCTTACTACGTAGCCTTCCTCTCTGCTTCATCAAGGTACAAACCCTAACCCTTACTACGTAGCCTTCCTCCCTCTGCTTCATCAAGGTACAAACCCTAACCCTTACTACGTAGCCTTCCTCTCTGCTTCATCAAGGTACAAACCCTAACCCTTACTACGTAGCCTCCTCCTCCTCTGCTTCATCAAGGTACAAACTCTAACCCTTACTACGTAGCCTTCCCTCTCTCTGCTTCATCAAGGTACAAACCCTAACCCTTACTACGTAGCCTCCTCTCTGCTTCATCAAGGTACAAACCCTAACCCTTACTACGTAGCCTCTCTCTGCTTCATCAAGGTACAAACCCTAACCCTTACTACGTAGCCTTCCTCTCTGCTTCATCAAGGTACAAACCCTAACCCTTACTACGTAGCCTCCCCTCTGCTTCGTCAAGGTACAAACCCTAACCCTTACTACGTAGCCTTCCTCCTCTGCTTCATCAAGGTACAAACCCTAACCCTTACTACGTAGCCCTCCCTCTGCTTCATCAAGGTACAAACCCTAACCCTTACTACGTAGCCTTCCTCCCCTCTGCTTCATCAAGGTACAAACCCTAACCCTTACTACGTAGCCTCCTCTGCTTCATCAAGGTACAAACCCTAACCCTTACTACGTAGCCTTCCTCCCTCTGCTTCATCAAGGTACAAACCCTAACCCTTACTACGTAGCCTTCTCCCCTCTGCTTCATCAAGGTACAAACCCTAACCCTTACTACGTAGCCTTCCTCCTCTGCTTCATCAAGGTACAAACCCTAACCCTTACTACGTAGCCTGCCTCTCTGCTTCATCAAGGTACAAACCCTAACCCTTACTACGTAGCCTTCCTCTCTGCTTCATCAAGGTACAAACCCTAACCCTTACTACGTAGCCTTCCTCCCTCTGCTTCATCAAGGTACAAACCCTAACCCTTACTACGTAGCCTTCCTCCTCTCTGCTTCATCAAGGTACAAACCCTAACCCTTACTACGAGCCTTCCTCCCCTCTGCTTCATCAAGGTACAAACTCCTAACCCTTACTACGTGAGTCTTCCTCCCCTCTGCTTCATCAAGGTACAAACCCTAACCCTTACTACGTAGCCTTCCTCCTCTGCTTCATCAAGGTACAAACCCTAACCCTTACTCCGTAGCCTTCCTCCCCTCTCTTGCTTCATCATATTAAACCTCAACCCTACACGTAGCCTTCCTCCTCTGCTTCAAGGTACAACTTAACCCTACTACGAGTTTTCCCTTCTCTGTTTCATTAAGGTACAACCCTAACCCTTACTACGTAGCCTTCCTCCCTCTGCTTCCATCAAGGTAATAAACCCTAACCTCACGTAGCCTTCCTTCTCTGCTTCATCAAGGTACAAACCCTAACCCTACTACATAGTCTCCCCTCTGTTTCATCAAGGTACAAACACTAACCCTTACTTACGTAGCCTCCTCTGCTCGTCAAGGTACAAACCCTAACCCTACTACGTAGCCTTCCTCCCTCTGCTTCATCAAGGTACAAACCCTAACTCATTACTACGTAGCCTTCTCCCCTCTGCTTTCATTATGTACAAACTCTAACCCTTACTACGTAGCCTTCCTTTCTGCTTGTCATGTACAAACCCTAACCCTTACTACAGCCTTTCCCTCCCCCCTCTGCTTCATCAAGGTACAAACCCTAACCCTTACTACAGCTCTTCCTCCATCTCTGCTTCATCAAGGTACAAACTTAACCCTACTACGAGCCTTCCTCTCTGCTTCATCAGCACAAACCCTAACCCTTACTACGTAGCCTTCCCTCCTCTGCTTCATCAAGGTACAAACCCTAACCCTTACTACGTAGCCTTCCTCCCCTCTGCTTCATCAAGGTACAAACTCCTAACCCCCACGTAGCTTTTCCTCTCTGCTTCATACAAACCCTAACCCTACTTACATAGCTTCCTCTGCTTTCTGCTAAGGTTTAACCCTTACACGTAGTTTCCTCCTCTGCTTCATCAAGGTAAAACCCTAACCCTTACTACATAGCTTTCCCTTCCTCTGTTTCATCAAGGTACAAACCCTAACCCTACTACGCTTCCCTCCTCTGCTTCATCAAGGTACAAAACCCTAACCCCACTACGAGCCTTCCTCTCTGCTTCATCAAGGTACAAACTCCTAACCCTTACTACGTAGCCTTCCTCTCTGCTTCATCAAGGTACAAACCAACCCTACTACGTATTTTTCCTCCTCTGTTTCACTGCTGCAATAACCCTAACCTTACTACGTAGCCTTCCTCCTCTGCTTCATCAAGGTACTTTAACCCTTTACAACCTACTCCGTTTATCATACAAACCTTCCTACTCTCCTTCCTCTCTGCTTCATCAAGGTACAAACCCAACCCTTACTACGTAGCTCTTCCTCCTCTGCTTCATCAAGGTAATAAACTCTAACCCCACTACGTAGCCTTCCTCTCTGCTTCATCACGGTACAAACCCTAACCCTTACTACATAGCCTTCTCCTCTGTTTCATCAAGGTACAAACACTAACCCTACTACGTAGCCTCCCTCTGCTTTGTCAAGGTATTAAACCCTAACCCTTACTACGTAGCCTTCCTCCCCTCTGCTTCGTCAAGGTACAAAACAACCCTACATTTAGCCTTCCTTCTCTGCTTTAAGGTAGACACACTTCCTCTCCTTCCTCCACTCTTTTTTCCTCCCTCTAGCAGGTTGCTGGCCTTCTCCTCCCCGTACTTCCCTCCTCATTCAAGAAACTGTCAACCCTGCTGTACTATCCCCTCTCCCGCATCCAAGAAACTGTCAACCCTGCTGGTACCATCTCCTCCCCCGTTATCCAAGAAACTGTCAACCCTGCTGGTACTCATCTCCTCCCAGTTATCCCAAGGAACTGTCAACCCTCCTGGTACCCCAACTCCCTCTTTATCCAAGGAATTGTCAACCCTGCTGGTACTTCATTCTCCTCCCCTTATGCAAGGAACTGTCAACCCTGTTGGTACTTCTCCTCCTGTTATCCATGGAACTGTCAACCCTGCTGGTACCATCTCCTCCCCTGAGTCTTTGTGTGTTTCATGCTCTCCTCAGTCTCCAGGTATCCTAGGTGCTGTCCTGGGCGCTTTGTGTTAAGGCCCCGGAACCTAAAACGTGGTCCTCCTCCAGAGTACCCAGTACTATGACATGCTGGTCCTGTGAGCACCTCATCATGGTGTGATCAATAAGTGCTTGTGATGCTGATGAGCCAGCTGTTACCCCCAGCTACTGTGACCTGCTGCACCGCTCTGGGCCCACCTAAGTGCCTGCAGAAGCTGGAGCACGGATTCTACAGCAAATGCGCAGCACGTGTAGGTGGTCCTATACACACACACACACACACACACTTCTACAGCAACGCCCACAGCACGTGTAGGTGGTCCCCATACACACACACAATACTTCTGTTAAATTATTCACAGCACGGTAGGTGGCCTCACACACACACATACTTCTAGCAACGGTCCACAGCACGGTAGGTGGCCCCACACACACACATACTTTACAGCAACGGCCTACAGCACGCTTAGGTGGTCCCCACACACACACACTCTCACAGCAACGGCCCACAGCACGCTTAGGTGGTGCCCACACACACACACATACTTTACAATGGTCTCATGCCAGCACGTGTAGGTGGCCCCCACACACATACTTCTACAACGCCCACAGCACGCACACACATTCTTCTACAGCAATGGTCCACAGCTGCAGGTGGCCCCACACACACACACATACTTCTACAGCAATGGTCCACAGCACGTGTAGGTGGCCCCCACACACACACACACATACTTCTACAACAACGCCCCGCAACACTTGTGTGTCAGTACGTAGCCCAACCTTTTCTCCTGGAGAACTAGACATATGCAGGATTTTGTTCCAACACATCTGACTCTAATCAACTGTTCTTCAGGACTCTACCAGGAGCGTTAGAGCAGGGAAGGAGTAAAGCCCTGCATAAGGAGGCTGTCTCCAGGAAGAGGGTTAGCCACCCTGCTGTCCACCAGACTGTCCAGTCTTCTAGGCAGGGTTCTATTTGATCTGTCGGCTGTAGGATCAATCTCCACCTCTTCGTTGTGTGTTGCAGGTGGTCTGAGAGTACAGTCTGGCCCCAGGGGGTGTTGGTACGTCACAGTCGTAGCCTGTACAAGGCTGTAGGACCCTACAACGTGGCCCTGCCCTCAGATGTCTCCCACGCTAGGTTTTACGTGAGTCACTGCCTTTCACTAGACACTTTAGTCTGTGTGTGTTTATCTCCTCCCCATGTACTGCCTTTCACTAGACCCTTTAGTCTGTGTGTGTTTATGTACTGCCTTTCACTAGACCCTTTAGTCTGTGTGTGTTTATGTACTGCCTTTCACTAGACCCTTTAGTCTGTGTGTGTTTATGTACTGCCTTTCACTAGACCCTTTAGTCTGTGTGTGTGTTTATGTACTGCCTTTCACTAGACCCTGTAGTCTGTGTGTGTTTATTTTACTGCCTTTCACTAGACCCTGTAGTCTGTGTGTGTTTATTGTACTGCCTTTCACTAGACCCTTTAGTCTGTGTGTGTTTATTGTACTGCCTTTCACTAGACCCTTTAGTCTATGTGTGTTTATGTACTGCCTTTCACTAGACCCTTTAGTCTGTGTGTGTTTATGTACTGCCTTTCACTAGACCCTTTAGTCTGTGTGTGTTTATGTACTGCCTTTCACTAGACCCTTTAGTCTGTGTGTGTATCTCATGTACTGCCTTTCACTAGACCCTTTAGTCTGTGTGTGTTTAT
>NW_027037068.1:0-17260 GCF_034236695.1 Oncorhynchus nerka
TAATTTTGCCTTACTACTGTTACATTTACATAAATTTATATTTATTTTGGCTCATTGTTACATTTATATAAATTTATAATGTTTGGCTTATTGTTACATTTACATAAATTTTAATTTTATTTTAGCATTGTTACATTTACATAATTTTCTTTCCTTCCGATTGTTACATTTATATAATTCTTTCTTCGATTGTTACATTTATATACCCTTTCTTCGATTGTTATATTATATAATTTTCTTAAATTGTTGCATTTACATTAATTTTAATTTCTGTTTTATATAATTTTTCTTTTGTTACTTTCTATTAATTCTTCTTTCCTGCTTCTATAATTCTTCCTTTTGCTTTCTTCATATATTTTATTTGTTTTCTAATTTTAATTGTTACATTTCATAATTTTAATTTGTTTTTATTAATTTTAATTTATTTCTTGTTAATTTTTAATTTTGTTTTCTAGTAATTTTAATTTGTTTCAATTTTAATTCTATAATTTTAATTTTATTTTACCATTGTTATATTTACATAATTTTATTTTATTTTGGCTATTGTTACATTTATATAAATTTATATTTATTTTGCTATTGTTACATTTACATAAATTTATACTTCATTTTGGCTATTGTTACATTTATATAACTTTAATTTTAGTTTATTATTGTTACATTTACATAATTTTAATTTTATTTTACTATTGTTACATTTACATAATTTTAATATTTAGCTTTACCATTGTTACATTTATATAATTTTAATTTATTTTGGCTTATTGTTACATTTACATAATTTTAATTTTCATTTTACTATTGTTACATTATATAATTTTAATTTCTATTTTACTATTGTTACATTTATATAAATTTTAATTTTTGGCTTACTGTTACATTTACATAAATTTATATTTATTTTGGCTACTGTTACATTTACATAAATTTATATTGCATTTTGACTATTGTTACATTTACATAAATTTTATATTTTATTTTGGCCATTGTTACATTTACATAATTTTAATTTTAATTTTGATTACTGTTACATTTACATAAATTTATATTTATTTTGACTATTGTTATATTTACATAAATTTATACTTTATTTTGGCCATTGTTACATTTACATAATTTTAATTTTGTTTTACTATTGTTATATTTACATAATTTTAATTTTATTTTACTATTGTTACATTTACATAAATTTATACTTATTTTACTATTGTTACATTATATAAATTTTACTTATTTTGGCCATTGTTACATTTACATAATTTTAATTTTGTTATTGCTACATTTATATAAATTTATACTTATTTTACTATTGTTACATTTACATAATTTTAATTTTGGCTTATTGTTATATTTACATAAATTTATAATTTTATTTTATCATTGTTACATTTATATAATTTCTTCTTTCCGACTACATTTATATAATTCCTTTTTCCTTTCCATTGCTATATTTACATAAATTTATATTCTGATTTTGGCCATTGTTATATTTACATAAATTTTAATTTACTTTGGCTACTGTTATTTATATAAATTCTTATTTTGGCTTATTGTTACATTTACATAATTTTAATTTTATTTTACTATTGTTACTTTATATAATTTTAATTCTATTTTACATTATTACATTTACATAAATTTATATTTCATTTTGGCCATTGTTACATTTATATAAATTTATATTTATTTTACTATTGTTACATTTACATAAATTTATAATTTTGCTTTACATTGTTACATTTATATAAATTTATATTTTATTTTACTATTGTTACATTTATATAATTTTAATTTTATTTTACTATTGTTACATTTACATAATTTTAATTTTACTATTGTTACATTTATATAATTTATAATTTATTTTAGCTTATTGTTACATTTACATAAATTTATACTTATTTTGGCTATTGTTACATTTATATAAATTTTAATTTTATTTTACTATTGTTACATTTACATAAATTTTAATTTTATTTTTTATTACTGTTATTTACATAATTTTAATTTTTATTTTGTATTATTTTGTTACATATTTACATAAATTTATAATGCATTTTGGCTAATGTTACTTTACATAAATTTATACTTACTTTTGGCCATTGTTACATTTTACATAATTTATATTATTTGGCTATATTTTGTTACTTATTTATATAATTAAATTTTAATTTATATACAATTTTATTTTATTACTGCTATATTTACATAAATTTAATTTTATTTTACCATTGTTACATTTACATAATCTCCTTTTCCTTTAAATCTGTTACTTACTGTTACATTTTTATTAAATTTTACATTTTCATTTTTTTCCACATTGTTACATTTACATAAATTTCCTTTATTTTATTTCTCGATTGTTACATTTACCTTTTCCTTTCCATTGTTAATTCTTTTTCGATTTTACTACATTGTTACATTTTGTTACATTTATAATTTTTTTTACATTGTTACATATTTTTAAATATTAAATTTTATTTTCATTTTTTTTATCATTGTTACATTATTAATTTTAATTTTGGCTTATTGTTACATTTTATATAAATATTTATATTTATATTATTTTAATATTGTTACATTTACATAAATTTTAATTTTGCTTATCATTTATTACATTTACATAATTTTATTTTTATTTTTATTACCATTGTTACATTTACATAAATTTTTTTATCTACTACATTGTTACATTTACATAAATTTTAAGCTTACATTGTTATATTTACATAAATTATTTAATATTTGCTTACTGTTACATTTAGCATAATTTTAATTCTTTACCTTACTATTATATTTATATAATTTATATTTTTTTTTGTTACTATTATTTACATAAATTTACTGTTATTTTGGCCATTGTTATTATATTTTTTTTTACTTTACTATTGTTACATTTACATAAATTTATATTGGCTTTGGCTTACTTGTTACATATATATTTACTTTAATTCTTGAAGTTTACTACATTTACATAATTTACTTATTTTACTATATAATTTTAAATTTTACTTTTTATTGTTACATTTACATAATTTATATTTACTTTGGTACCACTGTTATTTACATAATTTATATTCATTTTGGCTATTTGTTATATATATTTATATAACATTTACATATTTGTAATTTGGCCACTTGTTACATTTACATAAATTTATATCTTTACTACATTTATATAAACATTTTTATATTCATTTTAATTTTAATTTTAGTTACTATATATTTACATAATTTATATTATTTTATATTGTTACATTTATATATATTTTATTTTATTATTGTTACATTTACATAAATTTATAATTTATTATTTTAATATTGTTACATTATATAAATTTTAATTTTATTTTGCCATTGTTACATTTACATAAATTTATATTTTTTTTTATTATTGTTACATTTTATAAATTTTATTTTATTTTTTATTTTGTTAATATTTATTATTAAATTTTAATTTTGGCACTTTGTTATTTTACATAAATTTATATTTTCTTTCCATTGTTACATTTACATTTTATATATTTTCTTTATTGTTATATTTACATAAATTTATAATTTTAAATTGTTAATTTACATAAATTTTTGTTCTTTACCATTGTTACATTTATATAAATTTTAATTTTGGCATTGTTACATTTACATAAATTTATATTTTATTTTACTATTGTTACATTTACATAAATTTATAATTTTCCATTGTTACATTTATATAAATTTTACTTTTGGCCTTTTATATTTATTATAATTTTAATTTTATTTTTTTATATTGTTACATTATATAATTTTTTTTTTTATTGTTGGTATATATTTTATAATTATTTTATTATTGTTACATTATATAAATTTTAATTTTATTTTACTTGTTTATTTACCTTTAATTTTAATATTTTATTACTGTTACATTTACATAAATTTATTATTTTGGCCATTGTTACATTTACATAATTTATATTTTATTTTTATTATTGTTATATATATACCCTTCCTTCATTTTTTACTATATCTACATAAATTTATACTATATTGTTAATTATTTATATATTTTGGCCATTGTTACATTTATATAAATTTATATTTTATTTTTGCCATTGTTACATTTACATAAATTTATATTTATTTTGCCATTGTTACATTTATATAAATTTATATTTTATTTTGTTACATTTACATTGTTTATTATATATTTATTAAATTTTAATTTTATTTTGGCCACTTGTTACATTTATATAAATTTTAATTTTATTATTGTTACATTTATAATTTACTTTCCTTTACTTATTGTTATATTTATATTTTTTAATATTTAAATTGTTACATTTATATAGTTTTTAAATTGTTATATTTTATACTTACCATTACTGTTACATTTATATAATTTTAATTTTATTTTGGTTACATTTATATAAATTTTTGTTATTTATATAAATTTATATTTTGTTTTACATTGTTACATTTATATGTTATATTTTAATTTTATATATTGTTATTTTATTTTATTTAAATTTTTAATTTTACCATTTACTAATTAATTTATTTTACATTTTACATTTACATAATTTTATTTTTGCTTTCATTGCTACATTTACATAAATTTATACTTACCACATTGTTATTTACATAAATTTTATACTTATTTTTACTATTGTTACATTTACATAAATTTATGTTTTGGCCATTGTTACATATATAATTTTAATTTCATTTTATATATACATATATAATTCTAATTTTATTTTTGCTTTATATATATAATTTTATATTTTATTTTTTACATTGTTACATTTACATAAATTTATATTTTATTTGGCCATTGTTACATTTATAATTTAATTTTGGCTATTGTTATATTTACATAATTTTATATTTATTTTGGCCATTGTTACATTTACATAAATTTATAATTTTACACTGTTACATATATAAATTTATATTATTTTGGCCATTGTTACATTTATATAATTTTATTTTATTTACTATTGTTACATTTACATTTTTATATTTTGGCTTATTGTTACATTTACATAAATTTATCCATTTTGACTATTGTTACATTTACATAAATTTATATTTTCATTTTGGCCATTGTTACATTTACATAAATATATACTTTAATGGCATTACATTTACTATTTATATTTTCCATTGTTACATTTATATAAATTTATATTTTAATTGTTACATTTACATTATTTTAATTTTTTTACATTGTTAATTTTATTTTATTTTGGCTTATATAATTTACATAAATTTATGTTTTCATTTTGGCATTGTTACATTTACATAATTTATATATTTTGGCCATTGTTACATTTACATAATTTATATTTTATTTACTATTGTTACATTTACATAATTTATATTTCTATTTTGGCATTGTTACATTTACATAAATTTTACATGGCCATTGTTACATTTACATAAATGTTACATTATATTTTTACATATTGTTACATTTATATAATTTTATTTTGGCCTTATTGTTATATATATAAATTTTACTTTTTTACATTGTTACATTTACATAAATTTATATTTTATTTTACTATTGTTACATTTACATAAATTTATATAATTTTATTATTGTTACATTTATATAATTTTAATTTTGCTTTAATATTGTTGTTTTATATATTTTTAATTTTATTTTATTACTGTACATTTACATAAATTTATATTTTATTTTGGCCATTGTTACATTTATATAATTTTAATTTTATTTATATTGTTATATTGTTTTATATAATTTTAATTTACAATTTTAATTGTTATTTATATAATTTATATTTGGCTTTTGTTACATTTACATAAATTTATATTGTTAATATTTTAAATTTTATTTTATTTTGGCCATTGTTACATTTACATACCCTTAAATTTTCTATTATTTATATAATTTTATTTTGTTATTGTTACATTTACATAATTTTAATTTTATTTTTTATTGTTATTTTACATAAATTTATAATTTTATTTTACATTGTTACATTTATATAATTTAATTTTATTTTTACTATTGTTACATTTACATAAATTTTTTTTGGCTTATTGTTACATTTACATATAATTTATATATTTTAATTGTTATATAAATTTTATTTTATTTTTTTGTTATAAATTTATATAATTTTATTATTGTTATTTTACATTTTATATTTTATTTTGGCTTATTGTTACATTTATATATAATTTTAATTTTTATTATTGTTATATTTACATAATTTTATATTTATTTTACATTGTTACATTTACATAAATTTATATATTTTGTTACATTTACATAAATTTATATTATTTTGTTTACATTGTTACATTTACATAAATTTATATTTTATTTTGGCCATTGTTACATTTACATAATTTTAATTTTATTTTTACATTGTTACATTTACATAATTTTACTTTTACTGTTACATTTACATAAATTTATATTTTATTTTAGCTATTGTTATTTACATAAATTTTAATTTTGGCCATTGTTACATTTATATAATTTTAATTTTATTTTACCATTGTTACATTTATAAATTTATATTTCTATTTTTATTGTTACATTTACATATTTTAATTTTGTTTTATTATATTTATATAATTTTAATTTTATTTTACATTGTTACATTTATAATTTATTTCTTATTTTACTATTGTTACATTTATATAATTTTAATTTTTTGGCTTATTGTTACATTTACATAAATTTATATTTTTTTTTATATTGTTACATTTACATAATTTTAATTTTGGCTATTACTGTTACATTTATATAATTTTAATTTTATTTTACCATTGTTACATTTATATAAATTTATTTTCATTTTATATTGTTACATTATATTAAATTTTAATTTTATTTTTTATTACATTGTTACATTTATATAATTTAATTTTATTTTGGCCATTGTTACATGTTATAATATTTATTTTATATTGTTAATTTACTATAATTTTTTAATTTTACTATTGTTACATTTTATAATTTAATTTTACATTGTTACATTTACATATTTTAATATTTTGCTTATTGTTACATTTATATTTTACCTCTTTTGTTATTTTATAAATTTTAATTTTGGCTTATTGTTATATTTTATTTAAATTTATATTTTATTTGGCTATTGTTACATTTACATAAATTTTAATTTTATTACTGTTACATTTACATTTTACATTTGTTAATTTATACTTATTTTGGCTTATTGTTATATTTTATATAATTTTAATTTTGGCTATTGTTACATTTATATAAATTTTAATTTTTTGCTTTTTACATAATTGTTATATTTACATAAATTTTAATTTACATTTTAATTTTTATTGTTATATTTATATAATTTTAATTTTATTTTTATATTTACTTTTTTTACTATTATTAAATTTATATTTTATTTTGCCATTGTTACATTTACATAATTTTAATTTTATTTTATTATTGTTACATTTATATTTTAATTTTATTTTATTTTGTTATCATATTTACATAAATTTATACTTATTTTATATTGTTACATTTACATAAATTTATAATTTTATTTTATTATTGTTACATTTACATAAATTTTAATTTTATTTTGCTATTGTTACATTTACATAAATTTATACTTATTTTGGCCATTGTTATATTTACATAAATTTATATTTTATTTTGGCTTACTATTAATTTACATAAATTTATATTTGTTTTACATTGTTACATTTACATAAATTTTAATTTTGGCCATTGTTACATTTACATAAATTTTAATATTTATTTATTGTTACATTTACATAGTTTTAATTTATTTTACATTGTTACATTTACATAATTTATATTTATTTTATTACTATATTTACATAAATTTATATTTTATATTGTTACATTTACATAATTTATATTTTATTTTGCCATTGTTACATTTACATAAATTTTAATTTTGGCTTACTTTACATTTACATAATTTTAATTTTATTGTTTTATATTTACATAAATTTATATTTATTTTCATATTGTTACATTTTATATAAATTTATATTTCTGTTTTGTTATTGTTACATTTACATAAATTTATATTTATTTTGGCTTATTGTTACATTTATATAATTTTAATTTTGGCTTTACTGTTACATTTACATAAATTTTAATTTTCTATTACTGTTACATTTACATAAATTTATATTTCTATTTTCTATTGTTACATTTACATAAATTTTAATTTTATTTTACATATTGTTACATTTATATAATTTTATATTTATTTTATATAATTGTTACATTTACATAAATTTATATTTCTATTTTACTACTGTTACATTTACATAATTTATATTTTTTTTTATTGTTATATTTACATAAATTTATATTTTTTTTACTATTGTTACATTTATAAATTTTAATTTTACTTTTTTATTGTTACATTTATATAATTTTAATTTTACATTGTTACATTTATATTGTTAATTTATATTTTTATATTGTTACATTTACATAAATTTATATTTATTTTGGCCATTGTTACATATATATAAATTTTAATTTTTTTTATTTTATTGTTACATTTACATAATTTATTTTTATTTTTGGCTTATTGTTATTTACATAAATTTATTTTATTTTAAATTTTACATTTACATAAATTTTATTTATTTTAAATTTTATATAAATTTATTTTATTTTGGCTTATTGTTACATTTATAAATTTATATTTTTTATTGTTTATATTTACATAAATTTATATTTTATTTTCCTATTGTTACATTTACATAATTTATATTTTATTTTTGTTACTATATAAATTTTAATTTTGCTTACTTTACATTTTGTTATATTTTTTTTTAATCATTGTTACATAAATTTATTTTACTTTTAAGCATTGTTACATTTACATAATTTATATTTAATTTTGGCTATTGTTACATTTACATAATTTATATTTTATTTTATATTGTTACATTTATATAATTTTAAATTTTTTTTACATTATATAATTTTTATTGTTACATTTACATAAATTTTATTTTATTTGGCTTATTGTTACATTTACATAAATTTATATTTATTTTACATTGTTATATTTATATAAATTTTAATTTTGTATTGTTACATTGTTATATTTACATAATTTTAATTTTATTTTTGGCTTATTGTTACATTTACATAAATTTTATATTTTGGCATCATTGTTATTTACATTATAATTTTTATTATTTTTTAATTTACATAATTTTATTTTATTTTCTATTGTTATATTTATATTTTAAATTTATATTTTTTTATTTTATTTTATTATATTTACATAATTTTATATTTTGGCTTACTGTTATTTATATAAATTTATATTTATTTTTATTTATTGTTACATTTATATAAATTTTAATTTTATTTTACCATTGTTATATTTATATAATTTTAATTTATTTTATTATTGTTACATTTACATAAATTTATATTTCTATTTTACATTGTTATATTTGTTACAATTTTAATTTTGGCTTACTGTTACATATTTACATAATTTTAAATTTTGGCCATTGTTACATTTACATAAATTTATATTTTATTTTGGCCATTGTTACATTTACATAAATTTTAATTTTGGCTTATTGTTATATTTACATATTTTAATTTTAATTTTAGTTATATTTACTTTTATTATTTACATAATTTTAATTTACTTATTTTACATTGTTACATTTACATAAATTTATATTTTCTATTTTACATTGTTGTTATTTACATAAATTTTAATTTTTGTTTTACATTGTTACATTTATATAATTGTTAATTTTATTTTTATTGTTAATTTTATATTTATTTTATAATATTTATATTTATTTTATTATTGTTACATTTACATAATTTTAATATTTTTGGCTATCTTATTTACATTTACATAATTTTAATTTTAATTTTGGCTTACTGTTATTTACATAAATTTATTTTATTTTGGCCATTGTTACATTTACATAAATTTATATTTTCATTTTACATTGTTATATTTACATATTTAATTCTTGGCTTACTTTGTTATATTTACATAATTTTATATTTTATTTTACATTGTTACATTTACATAATTTTATATTTATTTTATATTGTTATTTTTATATAATTTTTTTTATTATTGTTACATTTACATAATTTTAATTTTATTTTACTTATTGTTACATATATAAATTTTAATTTTATTTTGGCTATTGTTACATTTACATAAATTTATATTTGGCTTTGGCCATTGTTACATTTTATAATTTATATTTATTATTTATTATTGTTATATATTTACATAATTTATATTTTTTGTATTTTGTATTACATTTACATATTTTATATTTTATATTGTTACATTTATATAAATTTATATTTTATTTACATAATTTATATTGTTATATTTTATATTTATTTTGGCTTACTACATTTATTAATTTATATTTTATTTTGGCTTATTATTGTTACATTTACATAAATTTATATTTCTATTTTACATTGTTACATTTATATAATTTTAATTTTGGCCATTTTGTTACATTTACATAAATTTTAATTTTATTTTGGCTATTGTTACATTTACATAAATTTTATTTTATTATTTTATTTATTTTACATTGTTTTAATTTACATTTTAATTTTATTTTGCCATTATATTTACATAAATTTATATAAATTTATATTTTTGGCCATTGTTACATTTACATAAATTTATATCTTTGGCTTATTGTTACATTTACATTTTAATTTTATATTGTTACATTTACATAAATTTTAATTTTATAATTTTATTTATTTTGTTACATTTACATAAATTTATATTTCTATTTTTTTACTATTGTTACATTTACATAAATTTATATTTGTTTTGGCCTTATTGTTACATTTACATAATAAATTTATATTTGTTATATTTACATATTTTAATTTTATTATTGTTACATTTACATAAATTTTATTTTTATTTTTGTTATATTTATATAAATTTATATTTATTTTGGCCATTGTTACATTTTACATAATTTTAATTTTATTTTTATATTGTTACATTTACATAATTTATATTTTACATTGTTACATTTACATAAATTTTATTTATTTTATATTGTTACATTTATAAATTTTTATTTTTGGCCATTGTTACATTTATATAAATTTATATTTTATTTTATTATTGTTACATTTACATAAATTTATATTTATTACTATATTGTTACATTTACATAATTTATATTTTTTATTTTATTATTGTTACATTTACATAATTTTAATTTTATTTTTATTGTTACATTTACATAAATTTTATATTCTTTTTGGCCATTGTTACATTTATATAAATTTATATTTCTATTTTATTGTTACATTTACAATTTTATATTTGTTATATTTATATTTTTTTTATTTGTTACATTTACATATTTATTTTATTACTATTATTTACATAATTTATATTTTATTTTAATATTGTTACATTTACATAAATTTATATTTATTTTACATTGTTACATTTACATAATTTTAATTTTATTTTACATTGTTACATTTATATAATTTTTATTGTTACATTTTTTTTACTTACATTTACATAAATTTATATTTATTTTGGCTTATTCATACATTTATATAAATTTTTATTTTGGCCATTGTTACATTTACATAAATTTATATTATTTTATTATTGTTATATATAATTTTAATTTTGGCTTACTTATTTTATAAAATTTTAACTTTTTTACTATTGTTATTTTTACATAAATTTATATTTCTATTTTAATTGTTATTTACATTTACTTACATTGTTATATATAATTTTTTTTATTTTTTTATTGTTACATTTTATAATTTTAATTTTGCTTATTGTTATTTTATATAATTTTGTTTTATTTTATATTTTATTTTATATAATTTTATATTTATTTTATATTGTTAATTTTATTTTTATTTTTATTATTGTTATTTTTATATAATTTTATATTTTATTTTATATTGTTACATTTACATAAATTTTAATTTTTACATATTGTTATATTTATATAAATTTTATTTTTTTACATATGTTATATATTAAATTTATACTTTATTTTGAGAGACATTGTTACATTTATTAAATTTTAATTTTGGCTTACTGTTACATTTACATAAATTTTATTTTTAGTTTTACTATTGTTACATTTACATAAATTTATATTTTAATTTTACTTTGCTATTTTTATTAATTTTATATTTTTAAATTTTATTTATTGTTACATTTACATAATTTATAATTTATTATTTTAATATTGTTACTATTTACATAATTTTAATTTTATTTTAATATTGTTACATTTACATAAATTTTAATTTTTTTGGCTAATTGTTACATTTATATAATTTAATTTTATTTTTACTTATTGTTACATTTATATAAATTTATATTTATTTTTATTGTTACATTACATAAATTTATATAACTATTAAACATTGTTACATTTACATAAATTTAATTTTATTTTTATTATTGTTACATTTACATAATTTATATTTTTTACTGTTACATTTACATAATTTATACATTTACATAACATTTACATATATTTCATTGTTTTATATACCTTATTATTTTGGCCATTGTTACATTTACATAAATTTATATTTTACATTTATATAATTGTTACATTTATTTATATATTTTAAATTTAATTTACTTATTTTAATATTGTTACATTTACATAAATTTATATTTACTTTATTGTTACATTTACATAAATTTATAATTACTTTAATATTGTTACATTTATATTAAATTTTATATTTGCATTTTTTAATTGTTGTTATATAATTTTAATTTTGTATTTTATTGTTATTTTTTAATTTATATTGTTTTACATAAATTTATATTAAATTTTATTTTATTGTTACATTTATATAAATTTTAATTTTGGCTTACTGTTACATTTATATAAATTTAATTTTATTTTGTTTCTATTGTTACATTTACATAATTTTATTATTGTTACATTTATATTTAGTTTAATTTATATTTATTTTACTATATTGTTACATTTATATTTTAATTTTATTTTTACATTGTTACATTTACATAATTTAATTTTATTTTTACTTTATTGTTACATTTACATAAATTTATAATTCTGGCTTTGTTACTTATATAATTTATATTTTATTTTAATTGTTACATTTAACATTATTTTATACTTTTACATTGTTACATTTTATAATTTTAATTTTGGCTTATTGTTACATTTATATAAATTTTAATTTTGTTTTTACTATACATGTTACATTTATATAAATTTATATTTTCATTTTGGTTATTGTTACATTTATATAATTTGTTTTATTTTATTATTGTTACATTTACATAATTTTAATTTTATTTTGTATTATTGTTATATTTATTAAATTTATATTTTATTTTTTATTGTTACATTTACATAATTTATATTATTTTACCATTGTTACATTTATATAAATTTATATTTTTTTTTATTGTTACATTTACATAAATTTTAATTTTTTGGCCATTGTTACATTTACATTTTAATTTTACATTGTTATATTTACATAAATTTTAATTTTACATTTTGTTTATATTTACATTGTTACATTTACATATTTATACTTTATTTTATTTTGTTACATTTACATAAATTTATATTTTGACATTGTTACATTTACATAATTTTATTTTTTATATTTACATAAATTTATTTATTTTATTTCATTGTTACATTTACATAATTTATATTTCTTTTTTTTGGTTGTTATATTTACATAATTTTAATTTTGGCCATTATTACATTTACATTTACATAAATTATATAATTTTATTTTGGCCATTGTTACATTTACATAAATTTATATTTTATTTTATTATTGTTACATTTACATAAATTTATATTTTAGTTTTGGCTATTGTTATATTTACATAAATTTATTTTAAGTTACTTTAATTACATAATGTTACATTTTTTTATTGTTACATTTTATAATTTTTATTTATTGTTACATTTATATAATTTTAATTTTGTTTTACCATTGTTACATTTTACATAAATTTTAATATTTTGGCCATTGTTACATTTATATAATTTTAATTTTAAATTTTTTTACATAATTTTAATTTTATTGTTATTGTTACATTTATATAATTTTAATTATTTTGGCCATTGTTACATTTATATAAATTTTAATTGTTACATTTATATAAATTTTTTTAATTTTGTTACATTTACATAAATTTTAATTTTATTTTATTGTTACATTTATAATTTAATTTTATTTTGGCCATTGTTACATTTATATAATTTATATTTTGGCTTATTGTTACATTTATATAAATTTATAATGTTTTGGCCATTGTTATATTTACATAAATTTTATTTAGTATTTTTTATTGTTACATTTATATAATTTTAATTTTATTTACTACATTTACATAATTTTATATATTGTTATTTACAATTTAAATTTTCTATTGTTACATTATATAATTCTTAATTTTATTACTTGTTATATTTATATAATTTTAATTTTATTTTTTTGCTATATTTATTAATTTATATCAATTGTTACATTTATATACTTTGGCCATTGTTATATTTACATAATTTATTTTATTTTATTATTGTTATTTACATAATTTTAATTTTGTTTTATTTGTTATTACATAATTTTATTTATTATTGTTAATTTACATAATTTTATTTTATTTTATTATTGTTATTTACATAAATTTTAACTTATTTTTTACTACTGCTATTTACATAAATTTATATTAAGCTATACATTGTTACATTTACATAAATTTATGTTTTATTTTTATTGTTACATTTACATACTTTAATTTTATTTTGCTTACCATTACATTTACATAAATTTTAATTTTATTTAGTTTTTGTTATATTATATAATTTATATTTATTTTGGCCATTGTTACATTATATAAATTTTATATTTGTTTTACTATTGTTATATTTACATAAATTTTAATTTTACATTGTTTTGGCCACAATGTTACATTTACATATGTTATTTATATAATTTTGGCCATTGTTGTTACATTTATATAAATTTATAATTCTATTTTGGCTTACTGTTATTTTTATATAAATTTATATTTTGTTTTACCATTGTTATATTTACATAAATTTATAATTGCATTTTTGGCATTGTTACATTTACATAAATTTTAATTTTTGCTTTATTATTGTTACATTTCTTAATTTTAATTTTTACATTGTTACATTTACATAAATTTATACGGCCTTTACTATTGTTATATATTTACATAATTTATATTTCTATTTTGGCTATTGTTACATTATATAAATTTATATATTTGCATTAATGTTGTATTTATACAATTTTATTTTCATATTTACATAATTTTATTTTTTTACTACTATTTACATAAATTTATAATGTATTTTATATTGTTACATTTACATAAATTTATATTTATTTTTTTAATATTGTTACTTTACATAATTTTATTTTATTTTGGCTATTGTTACATTATATAATTTTTTAATTTTATTATTGTTATATTTACATAATTTTTTAATTTTCTATTTTGTTACATTTTACATAAATTTATATTTATTTTGCCATTGTTACATTTACATAATTTTAATTTTTAATTGTTACATTATATAAATTTTAATTTTACATTGTTTTTACATTTTATAATTTCAATTTTCATTGTTACATTTACATAATTTATAATATTTTGGCCATTGTTGTTATTATATATATTTTACATTTTATACTTGTTACATTTACATAATTTATTCTTGTTTTAGCTATCATATTTTTACATAAATTTATATTTAATTTTTGACATTGTTATATTTACATAATTTATATTTTAATTTTATTATTGTTATATTTATATAATTTTAATTTTTTTTACTACTGTTACATTTATAATTTTACCTTAATTTACATAATTTTAATTGTTACATATACATAATTTATATTTATTTTAGTATTGTTACATATATAAATTTATATTTACTTTTACATTGTTACATTACATAAATTTTATTTTACTTATTGTTACATATATTTTATATTGTTACATTACATACCCTTAATTTTATTTTACATTGTTACATATATAATTTATAATTTTTATTATTGTTACATATATACCCTTAATTTTGGCTTTGGCCATTGTTATATTAAATTTTATTCTTGTTTTACTATTGTTACATTTATATTAAATTTTAATTTTCTTTATTTTTACTATAATTTTATTTTATATTGTTAATTTACATAAATTTATTTTGCACATTGTTACATTTATATAATTTTATATTGTATTATTGGCTTATTTGTTACATTTATATAATTTATATTTGGTTTTACTATTGTTACATTTACATAATTTTAATTTTTTTTTTGGCTTTGTTACATTTACATAAATTTATATTTCTATTTTACTTTGTTACTTACATAAATTTATATTTCATTTTACATTGTTACATATAATTTTATATACTTTATATTGTTACATTTACAATTTTACTGTTACATTTACATAAATTTATTTTGGCTTACTGTTATTTACATAAATTTTAATTTTGTTTTACTATTCGTTACATTTACATAATTTATATTTACTTTGGTTATTGTTACATTATATAATTTATATTTATTTTGGCCATTGTTACATGTTATATAAATTTTATTCTATTTTGCCATTGTTACATTACATAATTTTAATTTTGGCTTACTGCTACATTACATAATTTATATTTTGGTTTTATTATTGTTACTTTATTAAATTTTAATTTTGGCTTATTGTTACATTTATATAATTTTAATTTTAGTTATTGCTATATTTACATAATTTATATTAATTTATATTGTTACATTTACATAAATTTTAATTTTTGGCTTACTATTTACATTTTTAAATTTTGGCTTATTGTTACATTTACATAAATTTATATTTCTATTTTATTATATTGTTACATTTACATACCTCTTAATTTTGGCTTTTATTAAGTATATATAAATTTATATTTCTTTGGCCATTGTTATTTTTACATAAATTTTACCCCATTTTGGCCACTGTTACATTTACATAAATTTTAATTTTGGCCATTGTTACATTTATATATTTTAATTTTATTTTAGCCATTGTTACATTTATATAAATTTATATTTCTACTTTAATACTGTATACTTTACATTTCTCTTTACATTGTTACATATATAATTCTTAATTTTGGCTTTACTACTACATTTATATTAATTTATATTATAGTATGTAATTGAATGAAGTATATT
>NW_027037069.1:0-17265 GCF_034236695.1 Oncorhynchus nerka
GTGTGTAGCTTAACATGTGTCCTCTGTGTGTATGTAGCTGTAACATGTGTTCTCTGTGTGTATGCAGCTGTAACATGTGTTCCTCTGTGTATGTAGCTGTAACATGTGTTCTCTGTGTGTATGTAGCTGTAACATGTGTTCTCGTGTGTGTGTAGCTGTAACATGTGTTCTCGTGTGTGTATGTAGCATGCAACATGTGTTCTCGTGTGTGTACTGTAACATGTGTTCTCTGTGTGTATGTAGCTGCAACATGTGTTCTGTGTGTGTGTAGCTGTAACATGTGTTCTCTGTGTGTGTGTGTAGTGTAACATGTGTTCCTGTGTGTGTGTGTGTGTGTGTGTAGCTGTAACATGTGTTCTCTCTGTGTGTGTGTGTGTGTGTACTGTATGTGTGTTTTATCTGCTATAGCTAAAGGTGTACATAAGGTGTATATTTTTTAAATCTGTTTTCTAAATGATTCTACTTCTTGCATCAGTTACCTTATGTGGAATAGAGTTCCATGTAGTCATGGCTCTATGTAGTACTGTGAGCCTCCCAGAGTCTGTTCTGGATCTGGGGATCATGAAGAAGAGACCCCCCCCTGGTGGGATGTCTCATGGGGTATGCAATGGGTGTCCCAGCTTGTCTCGTGGGGTATGCAATGGGTGTCCCAGCTTGTCTCATGGGGTATGCAATGGGTGTCCCAGCTTGTCTCATGGGGTATGCAATGGGTGTCCCAGCTTGTCTCGTGGGGTATGCAATGGGTGTCCCAGCTTGTCTCATGGGGTATGCAATGGGTGTCCCAGCTTGTCTCATGGGGTATGCAATGGGTGTCCCAGCTTGTCTCGTGGGGTATGCAATGGGTGTCCCAGCTTTGTGTTCAGCTGTTTGAATGGACAGA
The DNA here is from genome assembly GCF_034236695.1 of Oncorhynchus nerka. NCBI lineage: Eukaryota > Metazoa > Chordata > Actinopteri > Salmoniformes > Salmonidae > Oncorhynchus > Oncorhynchus nerka. The sequence goes on from NW_027037069.1 coordinate 881, forward strand.
CTCACGTCAAATGCCTCTCACAAAGACAAGTAGTCAATGCAGTGAATCTCTCTCTACTTTGAGCCAGGAGAGATTGACATGCATGTTATTGATGTTAGCTCTGAGTACATCTAAGGGCCCAGCTGTGCTGCTCTGTTCTGGGCCAACTGGAATTCGCCCGTGTCCTATTTTGTGCAACACTCGACCATCTGACTGGACAGGAGTCCAGGTGGGATCAAACTAGAGAACTGTAGGACTGGTTTAGTTGATAGTGATTGTCAAGAAAGCCGAGCAGCACTTTATTACAGACAGACCTGTTCCCCATCTTAGCTTAGCCTCCCGAGTGACGCAGCGGTCTAAGGCACTGCATCTCAGTGCTTAGTGGCGTCACTACAGACACCCTGGTTTGATTCCAGGCTGTATCACAACCGACGTGATTGAGAGTCCCATAGGGCGGTGCACAATTGGCCCAGCGCCGTCCGGGTTTGCCCGGGGTAGGGCCGTCATTGTAAATAAGAATGTGTTCTAACTGACTTGCCAAGTTAAATAAAGGTTAAATAATATTTTTTAATTATAATAATCTATGAGCCAGAATTACCTCAATTAGCCATAAAATCCCTAGTTTGAAAGTGATTGTTTTTCTAGAAGCTGTGCTGCACCATCTCCCCGACATTTTCCCCCACGTGGCCAGCCGCCCAGCAATTAGAGTTCAACCAATGAGCTTCATCACCTCGCCGTATGAGTGACAGCTAGTAATAAGCATACTAGTGGAATGAACTGATTGACAGGCCCAACACATACAGTATACCATACAAGACATATACTACTAGTGGAATGAACTGATTCACTCTGACAGCCCCAACACATACAGTATACCACACACGACATATACTGCTATATACTACTAATGGAATGAACTGATTGACAGCCCCAACACATACAGTATACCATAATGACATATACTGCTATATACTACTAGTGGAATGAACTGATTGACAGCCCCAACACATACAGTACACCATACAAGACATATACTGCTATATACTACTAGAACACAAGCATGTGCTATCCCTCCAACACACAGTGTACATGCACAATGCTCTCACAGACAAGGGGCAACGTGCTCCAACAGACCATCATCAAGGGGCAACGTCCTCCAACTGACCATCATCAAGGGGCAACGTCCTCCAACTGACCATCATCAAGGAGCAACGTCCTCCAACTGACCATCATGAAGGAGCAACGTCCTCCAACTGACCATCATCAAGGGGCAACGTCCTCCAACTGACCATCATGAAGGAGCAACGTCCTCCAACTGACCATCATGAAGGAGCAACGTCCTCCAACTGACCATCATCAAGGAGCAACGTCCTCCAACTGACCATAGAACATCATCAAGGAGCAACGTCCTCCAACAGACCATCATCAAGGAGCAACGTCCTCCAACAGACCATCATCAAGGGACAACGTCCTCAAACTGACCATCATCAAGGAGCAACGTCCTCCAACTGACCATCATCAAGGAGCAACGTCCTCCAACTGACCATCATCAAGGAGCAACGTCCTCAACAGACCATAGAACATCATCAAGGGACAACGTCCTCCAACAGACCATAGAACATCATCAAGTGGACAACGCGTCCTCCAACAGACCATCATCAAGGGACAACGTCCTCCAACAGACCATAGAGGAATGCTGGAATGAAGACTCTCAGCCTGTTTGTGATCAGAGTCCTATAGCTCCCCCTACTGGATGAACGCTTTAACAGCTGGGAAGGAGACCTGGGAAGGAGACTGGCACAACGTCTACACAACGTCTACAGGGGCGTTGGGCCAGTAACTGAGAGGTTGCTGGATCGTTCTGAGCAATGCAGTAATCCAACTGTTCCCTGGGCGATAAAGACGTGGTCGTCGATTAAGGCAGCCCCCCCCCCCACCTCTCTGATTCAGACGGGTTGGGTTAAATGAGGAAGACACATTTAAGTTGAAGGCATTGAGTCTTCCACCTTTCACCCAACCCCTTCTGTTGGTCAGCAAATGGGAGGGTCTTCAGAGGTTAAATTAAATGTATTCGGTATGCACAAGGGAACCCGCACACCTGCAAAGCCCATGACACCTGCCTAAAGGTACTGTAAGTCTGAATGGGGAAAGGGGAAATAACCTAACCTGGGGGCCCGTGGAAGTGTCTCCAGGAGGGCATGTTGAGACAACCTGTAGAAACTCCTGTCCTCCTCATCTGGACCCTTTCCAACATGGACACTCCTTCTTCTGGACTCTCTCTGACTGGTGTTCAGCGCATCTTTAACCATTAAAACACGAGGGACTTCTACTAGTCTCCTCTTCCTGTTTGCTGTGTGTGTGGTGATAACGTGTGAATTGTGTCCCTGTCTCTTACTGGTTCTCTCTAACTGGATAGTTGTACCTATATCTGAACCGCCACTTCTTTTGGCGACCACCACATGGTATATGCTCTTTTTTCAGGGGGAATAGCGTGCTACATGTTTCTCAGATTTGATTCTCTGGAGAAATCGACAGACACACAATAAGTCAGTCTTATTCCATGTTTATTGACCAAATCAAAACAGAGTCAATGGGGTGAGTATACGTCGACTGATCAAGCTAGTAGACAGAAGCTCATCAAGTTCTAAATGAATAGTCCTACCGGTAAAAAAAAATGACACCAAGGTCAAAGGTTATCAAATCAGACAACAAAACAAAAGAAGAAAAGCCTAAATATAAAACAAAAACCTTAATTCAAAGTTAAAAAATATACATTAATTTAATTCTGAATGATTTACTGTACATAAAGAATTTCTGGTCCAAAATGGATATTTTCTCAAGAACAAAACGGACGTTTTTCCTCTTTAAAAAAACAGAACCTTCTGTTATTTAAATCTGCTCTTCACTCACAGAAAAAGGTCACATAACAATTGTTTTTTGTTGATCAGGGTTAAAACAAAATGGTTCATTTCTTAACGAAACGCGTATGTTTGTCTTCTGAAGGAAAATTAGATATTTACGTGAAAGCCGTCATCACAAAAACAAGATGAAAAGCTTCAGAGTAACTCACAACCCAAAAAGATGCCACGATCAACATAAAATTCATAACAAAGTATTCTGTTTGTCATCAAAAGATAATTGTAAACTGAGACTTTCTTTGCCACTGTGGGAGGGGGATAATTAAGAGCCCCTTTAAGAGCCCCTTTAAGAGCCCCTTTAAGAGCCCCTTTAAGAGCCCCTTTAAGAGCCCCTTTAAGAGCCCCTTTAAGAGCAGTCATTCACTAGATTCAGGGATGATTTGTTTCTTGAGCGGATGGTCAAGGAGCCGGAACACAAATCATTTGTAGACTGAAAATTGACCTCAAGAAGACCAAATAGATATAATATTTATCTTAAACTTAATCATTTCAAAGCTTGCTTAGATTTGTATACAGTCACATACATCCCTCTGTTACGCATGGGAATACTATAGAACAGATTTACATATATCTATCTAGCTCAGAAAACATAGGGCAGCAAATAATATCCCCTGTGGGCCACCAGTTGGGGAAGACCCCCCCCCTACGAGCCAAGCCCCCCCCCCTACTTTAAAGTAGCAGAATCCTGGTCCTCTTTAGTATCTCATTATAACTATTACTTTAAACAAAACTATCAAGAAAAATATCAAAACTGCACAAAAAAAAGAAATACATGGAAAAGAAAACATGCAATGAACAAAAAACATCTTCACAAAAGAACACAGATTCAGAGGCTCACGAAATACCAAACTAAATTATATACAAGGTACTATAACAAACAAAAATGCATAACTCCTCAAAACACTGAAGAACAGAAAATAAAAACTCTTCCCCGAACTCTTCCTCTTCTAGTCAGGTCAACTCGATAACAACCGTTAACCGAACTTGAGATCTGTGAACGAAACTCACATTTTCACAAATCTCCTAATTAAATTCTCCAATTGAAAATCTCACATTTTTACATTTTCAATTCATGAAAGTTACCCATGCATATCTGAAGTTAGGATTGGACCCTATGAGAGCTGACAAACAATGCCGATCATGATTGATTCCTGATGATAAAATGGATCTTTCCCCAGAAGTCAAGGATGTGGTAGACTGCATCTGCCGAGGTAGGAGACGACCCTCCATCTCTTTCTACATCCTCGTCTTCTCTGTCCTCTCTTCACGCTTCCTGTCCTCACTTTCTCCACATCTCTCTTTCCTGTTGTCTCTGTGACCCGGTCTGGTCTCGTCTTCCTCTCTAATCCATAACTACAGTCTCTAAAGTGCTCCGATGGAAACTGGACTGACAGAAAAGACAAGTCCCTCCCCCCAAAAAATACAAACAAAAACAAAACAAAAATTAAACAAAAAAAATGAAAGAAAATAAACATCTGCACCGAGCGTGTGTGTGTCTGTGTGTGTCTGTCTGTCTGTCTGTCTGTCTGTCTGTCTGTCTGTCTGTCTGTCTGTCTGTCTGTGTCTGTCTGTGTGTCTGTGTGTCTGTCTGTCTGTCTGTCTGTCTGTCTGTCTGTGTGTGTGTCTGTGTGTGTGTGTGTGTGTGTGTGTGTGTGTGTGTGTGTGTGTGTGTGTCTGTCTGTCTGTGTGTGTGTCTGTGTGTGTCTGTCTGTGTGTGTGTGTGTGTGTGTGTGTCTGTGTGTCTGTGTGTGTGTGTGTGTGTGTGGTGTGTGTCATAGCGTCCCCCGTCCATCATCTTCAGTACTTTGGCACTTTGGTGTAATCCTCAGTGTGTACGCTCTACACAGCCCTATGGACAGGATCATACCCAGGAGCTGTGGAAAGCAGAGGGTAGAGGTTAGAGGTCAGGTTAACAGTATCACTACATCTAAAGCCTCTCAGGAGGGTTCTCTCCATTAGCTGTGATCAATGTATGCTCCTGTAGCAGGAAGTGTCTACATACATTGAAAAACAAGAGCTGCTGTCTTGGAAGTCACGAGGATTAAGGTCAGAGGTCAGATGCTGTTTCTGGACGGGCATTTATTCCTCTTAATGATAAACATCTGTCTGGCTGAGAGACCTGCCTGACAGATTCTATAAAATGTATATGTTGTTCTGGTCCAGTAGAATGTATATGTTGTTCTGGTCCTATAGAATGTATATGTTGTTCTGGTCCAGTAGAATGTATATGTTGTTCTGGTCCAGTAGAATGTATATGTTGTTCTGGTCCAGTAGAATGTATATGTTGTTCTGGTCCTATGTAATATATATGTTGTTCTGCTCCTGTAGAATGTATATGTTATTCTGGTCCAGTAGAATGTATATGTTGTTCCGGTCCTATAGAATGTATATGTTGTTCTGGTCCTATAGAATGTATATGTTGTTCTGGTCCTATAGAATGTTGTTCTGGTCCAGTAGAATGTATATGTTGTTCTGGTTCAGTAGAATGTATATGTCGCTCTGGTCCAGTAGAATGTATATGTCGCTCTGGTCCAGTAGAATGTATATGTCGCTCTGGTCCAGTAGAATGTATATGTCGCTCTGGTCCAGTAGAATGTATATGTCGCTCTGGTCCTCATGTAATATATATGTTGTTCTGCTCCTGTAGAATGTATATGTTTTTCTGGTCCAGTAGAATGTATATGTTGTTCCGGTCCTATAGAATGTATATGTTGTTCTGGTCCTATAGAATGTATATGTTGTTCTGGTCCTATAGAATGTTGTTCTGGTCCAGTAGAATGTATATGTCGCTCTGGTCCAGTAGAATGTATATGTCGCTCTGGTCCAGTAGAATGTATATGTCGCTCTGGTCCAGTAGAATGTATATGTCGCTCTGGTCCAGTAGAATGTATATGTCGCTCTGGTCCAGTAGAATGTATATGTCGCTCTGGTCCAGTAGAATGTATATGTCGCTCTGGTCCAGTAGAATGTATATGTCGCTCTGGTCCAGTAGAATGTATATGTCGCTCTGGTCCAGTAGAATGTATATGTCGCTCTGGTCCAGTAGAATGTATATGTTGTTCTGGTCCAGTAGAATGTATATGTTGTTCTGGTCCAGTAGAATGTATATGTTGTTCTGGTCCTATAGAATGTATATGTCGTTCTGGTCCAGTAGAATGTATATGTCGCTCTGGTCCAGTAGAATGTTGTTCTGGTCCAGTAGAATGTGATATGTTGTTCTGGTCCTATAGAATGTATATGTTGTTCTGGTCCAGTAGAATGTATATGTTGTTCTGGTCCTATAGAATGTTGTTCTGGTCCAGTAGAATGCATATGTTGTTCTGGTCCTATATAATGTTGTTCTGGTCCTATAGAATGTATATGTTGTTCCGGTCCTATAGAATGTATATGTTGTTTCTGGTCCTATAGAATGTATATGTTGTTCTGGTCCTATAGAATGTTGTTCTGGCCCAGTAGAATGTATATGTTGTTCTGGTCCTATAGAATGTTGTTCTGGTCCAGTAGAATGTATATGTCGCTCTGGTCCAGTAGAATGTATATGTCGCTCTGGTCCAGTAGAATGTATATGTCGCTCTGGTCCAGTAGAATGTATATGTCGCTCTGGTCCAGTAGAATGTATATGTCGCTCTGGTCCAGTAGAATGTATATGTCGTTCTGGTCCAGTAGAATGTATATGTTGTTCTGGTCCAGTAGAATGTATATGTTGTTCTGGTCCAGTAGAATGTATATGTTGTTCTGGTCCAGTAGAATGTATATGTCGTTCTGGTCCTATAGAATGTATATGTCGTTCTGGTCCAGTTGAATGTATATGTCGTTCTGGTCCAGTAGAATGTTGTTCTGGTCCAGTAGAATGTATATGTTGTTCTGGTCCTATAGAATGTATATGTTGTTCTGGTCCAGTAGAATGTATATGTTGTTCTGGTCCTATAGAATGTTGTTCTGGTCCAGTAGAATGCATATGTTGTTCTGGTCCTATATAATGTTGTTCTGGTCCTATAGAATGTATATGTTGTTCCGGTCCAGTAGAATGTATATGTTGTTCTGGTCCTATGTAATATATATGTTGTTCTGCTCCTGTAGAATGTATATGTTATTCTGGTCCAGTAGAATGTATATGTTGTTCCGGTCCTATAGAATGTATATGTTGTTCTGGTCCTATAGAATGTATATGTTGTTCTGGTCCTATAGAATGTTGTTCTGGTCCAGTAGAATGTATATGTTGTTCTGGTTCAGTAGAATGTATATGTCGTTCTGGTCCAGTAGAATGTATATGTCGTTCTGGTCCAGTAGAATGTATATGTCGTTCTGGTCCAGTAGAATGTATATGTCGTTCTGGTCCAGTAGAATGTATATGTCGTTCTGGTCCTATGTAATATATATGTTGTTCTGCTCCAGTAGAATGTATATGTTGTTCCGGTCCTATAGAATGTATATGTTGTTCCGGTCCTATAGAATGTATATGTTGTTCTGGTCCTATAGAATGTTGTTCTGGTCCAGTAGAATGTATATGTCGTTCTGGTCCAGTAGAATGTATATGTCGTTCTGGTCCAGTAGAATGTATATGTCGTTCTGGTCCAGTAGAATGTATATGTCGTTCTGGTCCAGTAGAATGTATATGTCGCTCTGGTCCAGTAGAATGTATATGTCGTTCTGGTCCAGTAGAATGTATATGTCGCTCTGGTCCAGTAGAATGTATATGTCGCTCTGGTCCAGTAGAATGTATATGTCGTTCTGGTCCAGTAGAATGTATATGTCGCTCTGGTCCAGTAGAATGTATATGTCGCTCTGGTCCAGTAGAATGTATATGTCGCTCTGGTCCAGTAGAATGTATATGTCGCTCTGGTCCAGTAGAATGTATATGTCGCTCTGGTCCAGTAGAATGTATATGTCGCTCTGGTCCAGTAGAATGTATATGTCGTTCTGGTCCAGTAGAATGTATATGTCGTTCTGGTCCAGTAGAATGTATATGTCGTTCTGGTCCAGTAGAATGTATATGTCGTTCTGGTCCAGTAGAATGTATATGTCGTTCTGGTCCAGTAGAATGTATATGTTGTTCTGGTCCAGTAGAATGTATATGTTGTTCTGGTCCAGTAGAATGTATATGTTGTTCTGGTCCTATAGAATGTATATGTCGTTCTGGTCCAGTAGAATGTATATGTCGTTCTGGTCCAGTAGAATGTTGTTCTGGTCCAGTAGAATGTATATGTTGTTCTGGTCCTATAGAATGTATATGTTGTTCTGGTCCAGTAGAATGTATATGTTGTTCTGGTCCTATAGAATGTTGTTCTGGTCCAGTAGAATGCATATGTTGTTCTGGTCCTATATAATGTTGTTCTGGTCCTATAGAATGTATATGTTGTTCCGGTCCTATAGAATGTATATGTTGTTCTGGTCCTATAGAATGTATATGTTGTTCTGGTCCTATAGAATGTTGTTCTGGCCCAGTAGAATGTATATGTTGTTCTGGTCCTATAGAATGTTGTTCTGGTTCAGTAGAATGTATATGTCGCTCTGGTCCAGTAGAATGTATATGTCGCTCTGGTCCAGTAGAATGTATATGTCGTTCTGGTCCAGTAGAATGTATATGTCGCTCTGGTCCAGTAGAATGTATATGTCGCTCTGGTCCAGTAGAATGTATATGTCGTTCTGGTCCAGTAGAATGTATATGTCGTTCTGGTCCAGTAGAATGTATATGTCGCTTCTGGTCCAGTAGAATGTATATGTTGTTCTGGTCCAGTAGAATGTATATGTTGTTCTGGTCCAGTAGAATGTATATGTCGTTCTGGTCCTATAGAATGTATATGTCGCTCTGGTCCAGTTGAATGTATATGTCGCTCTGGTCCAGTAGAATGTTGTTCTGGTCCAGTAGAATGTATATGTTGTTCTGGTCCTATAGAATGTATATGTTGTTCTGGTCCAGTAGAATGTATATGTTGTTCTGGTCCTATAGAATGTTGTTCTGGTCCAGTAGAATGCATATGTTGTTCTGGTCCTATAGAATGTTGTTCTGGTCCTATAGAATGTATATGTTATTTCGGTCCTATAGAATATGTATATGTTGTTCTGGTCCTATAGAATGTATATGTTGTTCCGGTCCTATAGAATAGAATGTATGTTGTTCTGGTCCTATAACGTTGTTCTGGTCCAGTAGAATGTATATGTCGCTCTGGTCCAGTAGAATGTATATGTAGCTCTAACCCAGTAGAATGTATATGTCGTTCTGGTCCAGTAGAATGTATATATCGTTTGGTCCAGTAGAATGTATATGTCGCTCTGGTCCAGTAGAATGTATATGTCGTTCTGGTCCAGTAGAATGTATATGTCGCTCTGGTCCAGTAGAATGTATATGTCGTTCTGGTCCAGTAGAATGTATGTCGTTCTGGTCAGTAGAATGCTCTGGTCCAGTAGAAATGTATATGTCGTTCTGGTCCAGTAGAATGTATATGTCGTTCTGGTCCAGTAGAATGTATATGTCGTTCTGGTCCAGTAGAATGTATATGTCGCTCTGGTCCAGTAGAATGTATATGTCGTTCTGGTCCATTAGAATGTATATATGGATACAGTCCAGTAGAATGTATATGTGGTCTGGTCCCATTAGAATGTATATGTCGTTCTGGTCAGTAGAATGTATATGTCGTTCTGGTCCAGTAAGAATGTATATGTCGTTCTGGTCAGTAGAATGTATATGTCGTTCTGGTCCAGTAGAATGTATATGTTGTTCTGGTCCAGTAGAATGTATATGTTGTTCTGGTCCAGTAGAATGTATATGTTGTTCTGGTCCTATAGAATGTATATGTCGCTCTGGTCCAGTTGAATGTATATGTCGTTCTGGTCCAGTAGAATGTTGTTCTGGTCCAGTAGAATGTATATGTTGTTCTGGTCCTATAGAATGTATATGTTGTTCTGGTCCAGTAGAATGTACATGTTGTTCTGGTCCTATAGAATGTTGTTCTGGTCCAGTAGAATGCATATGTTGTTCTGGTCCTATATAATGTTGTTCTGGTCCTATAGAATGTATATGTTGTTCTGGTCCTATAGAATGTTGTTCTGGTCCAGTAGAATGTACATGTTATTCTGGTCCTATAGAATGTTGTTCTGGTCCTATAGAATGTATATGTTGTTCTGGTCCTATAGAATGTTGTTCTGGTCCAGTAGAATGTATATGTCGTTCTGGTCCAGTAGAATGTATATGTCGTTCTGGTCCAGTAGAATGTATATGTCGTTCTGGTCCAGTAGAATGTATATGTCGCTCTGGTCCAGTAGAATGTATATGTCGCTCTGGTCCAGTAGAATGTATATGTCGCTCTGGTCCAGTAGAATGTATATGTCGCTCTGGTCCAGTAGAATGTATATGTCGTTCTGGTCCAGTAGAATGTATATGTCGTTCTGGTCCAGTAGAATGTATATGTCGTTCTGGTCCAGTAGAATGTATATGTCGTTCTGGTCCAGTAGAATGTATATGTCGTTCTGGTCCAGTAGAATGTATATGTCGTTCTGGTCCAGTAGAATGTATATGTCGTTCTGGTCCAGTAGAATGTATATGTCGCTCTGGTCCAGTAGAATGTATATGTCGCTCTGGTCCAGTAGAATGTATATGTCGCTCTGGTCCAGTAGAATGTATATGTCGTTCTGGTCCAGTAGAATGTATATGTTGTTCTGGTCCAGTAGAATGTATATGTTGTTCTGGTCCTAGTAGAATGTATATGTCGCTCTGGTCCAGTAGAATGTATATGTCGTTCTGGTCCAGTAGAATGTTGTTCTGGTCCAGTAGAATGTTGTTCTGGTCCAGTAGAATGTATATGTTGTTCTGGTCCTATAGAATGTATATGTTGTTCTGGTCCAGTAGAATGTATATGTTGTTCTGGTCCTATAGAATGTTGTTCTGGTCCAGTAGAATGCATATGTTGTTCTGGTCCTATATAATGTTGTTCTGGTCCTATAGAATGTATATGTTGTTCCGGTCCTATAGAATGTATATGTTGTTCTGGTCCTATAGAATGTATATGTTGTTCTGGTCCTATAGAATGTTGTTCTGGCCCAGTAGAATGTATATGTTGTTCTGGTCCTATAGAATGTCGTTCTGGTCCAGTAGAATGTATATGTCGCTCTGGTCCAGTAGAATGTATATGTCGCTCTGGTCCAGTAGAATGTATATGTCGCTCTGGTCCAGTAGAATGTATATGTCGCTCTGGTCCAGTAGAATGTATATGTCGTTCTGGTCAGTAGAATGTATATGTCGTTCTGGTCCAGTAGAATGTATATGTCGTTCTGGTCCAGTAGAATGTGTATAATCGTTCTGGTCAGTAGAATGTATATGTCGTTCTGGTCAGTAGAATGTATATGTTGTTCTGGTCAGTAGAATGTATATGTTGTTCTGGTCAGTAGAATGTATATGTTGTTCTGGTCAGTAGAATGTATATGTCGTTCTGGTCCCTATAGAATGTATATGTCGTTCTGGTCAGTTGAATGTATATCGTCGTTCTGGTCAGTAGAATGTTGTTCTGGTCAGTAGAATGTATATGTTGTTCTGGTCTATAGAATGTATATGTTGTTCTGGTCAGTAGAATGTATATGTTGTTCTGGTCCTATAGAATGTTGTTCTGGTCAGTAGAATGCATATGTTGTTCTGGTCCTATATAATGTTGTTCTGGTCTATAGAATGTATATGTTTGTTCGGTCAGTAGAATGTATATGTTGTTCTGGTCCTATGTAATATATATGTTGTTCTGCTCCTGTAGAATGTATATGTTATTCTGGTCAGTAGAATGTATATGTTGTTCGGTCCCTATAGAATGTATATGTTGTTCTGGTCTATAGAATGTATATGTTGTTCTGGTCCTATAGAATGTTGTTCTGGTCAGTAGAATGTATATGTTGTTCTGGTTCAGTAGAATGTATATGTCGTTCTGGTCCAGTAGAATGTATATGTCGTTTTCTGGTCCAGTAGAATGTATATCGTTCTGGTCAGTAGAATGTATATGTCGTTCTGGTCCAGTAGAATGTATATGTCGTTTCTGGTCCTATGTAATATATATATGTTGTTATTCTGCTCAGTAGAATGTATATGTTGTTCCGGTCTATAGAATGTATATGTTGTTCTGGTCCTATAGAATGTATATGTTGTTCTGGTCCTATAGAATGTTGTTCTGGCCAGTAGAATGTATATGTCGTTCTGGTCAGTAGAATGTATATGTCGTTCTGGTCCAGTAGAATGTATATGTCGTTCTGGTCAGTAGAATGTATATGTCGTTCTGGTCCAGTAGAATGTATATGTCGTTCTGGTCCAGTAGAATGTATATGTCGTTCTGGTCCAGTAGAATGTATATGTCGTTCTGGTCAGTAGAATGTATATGTCGTTCTGGTCAGTAGAATGTGCTATGTGTTCTGGTCAGTAGAATGTATATGTCGTTCTGGTCAGTAGAATGTATATGTCGTTCTGGTCCCAGTAGAATGTATATGTCGTTCTGGTCAGTAGAATGTATATATGTCGTTCTGGTCCAGTAGAATGTATATCGTTCTGGTCAGTAGAATGTATATGTCGTTCTGGTCAGTAGAATGTATATGTCGTTCTGGTCCAGTAGAATGTATATGTCGTTCTGGTCAGTAGAATGTATATGTCGTTCTGGTCCAGTAGAATGTATATGTCGTTCTGGTCAGTAGAATGTATATCGTTCTCTGGTCAGTAGAATGTATATGTTGTTCTGGTCAGTAGAATGTATATGTTGTTCTGGTCCAGTAGAATGTATATGTTGTTCTGGTCTATAGATGTATATGTCGTTTCTGGTCAGTAGAATGTATATGTCGTTCTGGTCAGTAGAATGTTGTTCTGGTCAGTAGAATGTATATGTTGTTCTGGTCTATAGAATGTATATGTTGTTCTGGTCCAGTAGAATGTATATGTTGTTCTGGTCTATAGAATGTTGTTCTGGTCAGTAGAATGCATATGTTGTTCTGGTCCTATATAATGTTGTTCTGGTCTATAGAATGTATATGTTGTTCCGGTCCTATAGAATGTATATGTTGTTCTGGTCTATAGAATGTATATGTTGTTCTGGTCTATAGAATGTTGTTCTGTGGCCCAGTAGAATGTATATGTTGTTCTGGTCCTATAGAATGTTGTTCTGGTTCAGTAGAATGTATATGTCGTTTCTGGGTCCAGTAGAATGTATGTCGTTCTGGTCCAGTAGAATGTATATGGATTTCTGGTCAGTAGAATGTATATGTCGTTCTGGTCAGTAGAATGTATATGTCGTTCTGGTCAGTAGAATGTATATGTCGTTCTGGTCCAGTAGAATGTATATGTCGTTCTGGTCAGTAGAATGTATATGTCGTTCTGGTCCAGTAGAATGTATATGTTGTTCTGGTCAGTAGAATGTATATGTTGTTCTGGTCAGTAGAATGTATATATGCGTTCTGGTCCTATAGAATGTATATGTCGTTCTGGTCAGTTGAATGTATATGTCGTTCTGGTCCAGTAGAATGTTGTTCTGGTCAGTAGAATGTATATGTTGTTCTGGTCCTATAGAATGTATATGTTGTTCTGGTCAGTAGAATGTATAATGTTGTTCTGGTCTATAGAATGTTGTTCTGGTCAGTAGAATGCATATGTTGTTCTGGTCTATATAATGTTGTTCTGGTCCTATAGAATGTATATGTTGTTCGGTCCTATAGAATGTATATGTTGTTCTGGTCCTATAGAATGTATATGTTGTTCTGGTCCTATAGAATGTTTGTTCTGGCCCAGTAGAATGTATATGTTGTTCTGGTCTATAGAATGTTGTTCTGGTCCAGTAGAATGTATATGTCGTTCTGGTCCAGTAGAATGTATATGTCGTTCTGGTCCAGTAGAATGTATATGTCGTTCTGGTCCAGTAGAATGTATATGTCGTTCTGGTCCAGTAGAATGTATATGTCGTTCTGGTCCAGTAGAATGTATATGTCGCTCTGGTCCAGTAGAATGTATATGTCGCTCTGGTCTGTATATGTCGTTCTGGTCAGTAGAATGTATATGTCGTTCTGGTCCAGTAGAATGTATATGTCGTTCTGGTCCAGTAGAATGTATATGTCGTTCTGGTCCAGTAGAATGTATATGTCGTTCTGGTCCAGTAGAATGTATATGTCGTTCTGGTCCAGTAGAATGTATATGTCGTTCTGGTCAGTAGAATGTATATGTCGCTCTGGTCAGTAGAATGTATATGTCGTTCTGGTCCAGTAGAATGTATATGTCGTTCTGGTCCAGTAGAATGTATATGTCGTTCTGGTCAGTAGAATGTATATGTCGTTCTGGTCCAGTAGAATGTATATGTCGTTCTGGTCCAGTAGAATGTATATGTCGTTCTGGTCCAGTAGAATGTATATGTCGTTCTGGTCCAGTAGAATGTAATGTCGTTCTGGTCCAGTAGAATATATGTCGTTCTGGTCCAGTAGAATGTATATGTCGTTCTGGTCCAGTAGAATGTATATGTCGTTCTGGTCCAGTAGAATGTATATGTTGTTCTGGTCCAGTAGAATGTATATGTTGTTCTGGTCCAGTAGAATGTATATGTTGTTCTGGTCCTATAGAATGTATATGTCGTTCTGGTCCAGTTGAATGTATATGTCGTTCTGGTCCAGTAGAATGTTGTTCTGGTCCAGTAGAATGTATATGTTGTTCTGGTCCTATAGAATGTATATGTTGTTCTGGTCCAGTAGAATGTACATGTTGTTCTGGTCCTATAGAATGTTGTTCTGGTCCAGTAGAATGCATATGTTGTTCTGGTCCTATATAATGTTGTTCTGGTCCTATAGAATGTATATGTTGTTCTGGTCCTATAGAATGTTGTTCTGGTCCAGTAGAATGTACATGTTGTTCTGGTCCTATAGAATGTATATGTTATTCTGGTCCTATAGAATGTTGTTCTGGTCCTATAGAATGTATATGTTGTTCTGGTCCTATAAAATGTATATGTTGTTCTGGTCCTATATAATGTTGTTCTGGTCCTATAGAATGTATATGTTGTTCTGGTCCTATAGAATGTATATGTTGTTCTGGTCCTATAGAATGTATATGTTGTTCTGGTCCTATAGAATGTATATGTTGTTCTGGTCCTATAGAATGTATATGTTGTTCTGGTCCTATAGAATGTATATGTTGTTCTGGTCCTATAAAATGTATAAGCTGTTCTGGTCCTATAGAATGTTGTTTCTGGTCTATAGAATGTATATGTTGTTCTGGTCCTATGGAATATTGTTCTGGTCCTATAGAATGTTGTTCTGGGTCCTATAGAATGTAAATGTTGTTCTGGTCCTATGGAATGTATATGTTTGTTATGGTCCAGTAGAATGTATATGTTGTTCTGTCCAGTAGAATGTATATGTTGTTCTGGTCCAGTAGAATGTGTTGTTCTGGTCCAGTAGAATGTATATGTTGTTCTGGTCCAGTAGAATGTATATGTTGTTTCTGGTCCAGTAGAGAATGTATATGTTGTTCTGGTCCAGTAGAATGTATATGCTGTTCTGGTCCAGTTGAATGGCGTCGTTCTGGTCCAGTTGAATGTATGTCGTTCTGGTCCAGTAGAATGTTGTTCTGGTCCAGTAGAATGTATATGTTGTTCTGGTCCTATAGAATGTATATGTTGTTCTGGTCCAGTAGAATGTATATGTTGTTCTGGTCCTATAGAATGTTGTTCTGGTCCAGTAGAATGTATATGTTGTTCTGGTCCTATAGAATGTATATGTTATTTACTTGGTCCTATAGAATGTTGTTCTGGTCCTATAGAATGTATATATTTGTTCTGGTCCTATAAAATGTATATGTTCTGGTCCTATATAATGTTGTTCTGGTCCTATAGAATGTATATGTTGTTCTGGTCCTATAGAATGTTGTTCTGGTCCAGTAGAATGTACATGTTGTTCTGGTCCTATAGAATGTATATATTGTTTGTTCTGGTCCAGTAGAATGTATATGTTGTTCTGGTCTATAGAATGTTGTTCTGGTCCTATAGAATGTTGTTCTGGTCCTATCTAGAATGTAAATGTTGTTCTGGTCCAGTAGAATGTATATATTTGTTCTGGTCCAGTAGAATGTATATGTTGTTCTGGTCCTATAGAATGTATATGTTGTTCTGGTCCTATAGAATGTTGTTCTGGTCCAGTAGAATGTATATGTTGTTCTGGTCCTATAGAATGCATATGTTGTTCTGGTCCTATAGAATGTATATGTTGTTCTGGTCCTATAGAACGTTGTTCTGGTCTTATAGAATGTATATGTTGTTCTGGTTCTATAGAATGTTGTTCTGGTCCAGCAGAATGCATATGTTGTTCTGGTTCTATAGAATGTATATGTTGTTCTTGGTCCCAGTAGAATGTATATGTTGTTCTGGTCCTATAGAATGTATATGTTGCCCTGGTCCTATAGAATACTGTATATGTTGTTCTGTCCTATAGAATGTACTAGCTGTTCTGGCTCCAGCAGAATGTATATGCTGTTCTGGTTCTATAGAATGTATT
>NW_027037070.1:0-17270 GCF_034236695.1 Oncorhynchus nerka
TACTGCTCTCTTCGTCTGCCCACGTGTTCTCGCACACCCCGAGAGCTTCTGGTCAGCGGGGTGGTGGCACCGGGATCCTCATCTCTCCCAAGTGGTCATTCTCTCTTTCTCCCCTTACCCATCTGTCTATCGCCTCCTTTGAATTCCATGCTGTCACAGTTACCAGCCCTTTCAAGCTTAACATCCTTATCATTTATCGCCCTCCAGGTTCCCTCGGAGGTTCATCAATGAGCTTGATGCCTTGATAAGCTCCTTTCCTGAGGACAGCTCACCTCTCACAGTTCTGGGCGACTTTAACCTCCCCACGCCTACCTTTGACTCATTCCTCTCTGCCTCCTTCTTTCCACTCCTCTCCTCTTTTTGACCTGACCCTCTCACCTTCCCCCTACTCACAAGGCAGGAAATACGCTCGACCTCATCTTTACTAGATGCTGTTCTTCCACTAACCTCGTTGCAACTCCCCTCCAAGTCTCCGACCACTACCTTGTATCCTTTTCCCCTCTCGCTCTCATCCAACACTTCCCACACTGCCCCTACTCGGATGGTATCGCGCCGTCCCAACCTTCGCTCTCTCCCCCGCTACTCTCTCTCCTCTTCCATCCTATCATCTCTTCCCTCTGCTCAAACCTTCTCCAACCTATCTCCTGATTCTGCCTCCTCAACCCTCCTCTCCTCCCTTTCTGCATCCTTTGACTCTCTATGTCCCCTATCCTCCAGGCCGGCTCGGTCCTCCCCTCCCGCTCCGTGGCTCGACGACTCATTGCGAGCTCACAGAACAGGGCTCCGGGCAGCCGAGCGGAAATGGAGGAAAACTCGCCTCCCTGCGGACCTGACATCCTTTCACTCCCTCCTCTCTACATTTTCCTCTTCTCTCTGCTGCTAAAGCCACTTTCTACCACTCTAAATTCCAAGCATCTGCCTCTAACCCTAGGAAGCTCTTGCAACCTTCTCCTCCCTCCTGAATCCTCCTCCCCCTCCCCCTCCTCCCTCTCTGCAGATGACTTCGTCAACCATTTTGAAAAGAAGGTCGACGACATCCGATCCTCGTTTGCTAAGTCAAACGACACGCTGGTTCTGCTCACACTGCCCTACCCTGTGCTCTGACCTCTTTCTCCCCTCTCTCCAGATGAAATCTCGTCTTGTGACGGCCGGCCGCCCAACAACCTGCCGCTTGACCCTATCCCTCCTCTCTTCTCCAGACCATTTCCGGAGACCTTCTCCCTTACCTCACCTCGCTCATCAACTCATCCCTGACCGCTGGCTACGTCCCTTCCGTCTTCAAGAGAGCGAGAGTTGCACCCTTCTGAAAAAAACCTACACTCGATCCCTCCGATGTCAACAACTACAGACCAGTATCCCTTCTTTCTTTCTCTCCAAAACTCTTGAACGTGCCGTCCTTGGCCAGCTCTCCGCTATCTCTCTCAGAATGACCTTCTTGATCCAAATCAGTCAGGTTTCAAGACTAGTCATTCAACTGAGACTGCTCTTCTCTGTATCACGGAGGCGCTCCGCACTGCTAAAGCTAACTCTCTCTCCTCTGCTCTCATCCTTCTAGACCTATCGGCTGCCTTCGATACTGTGAACCATCAGATCCTCCTCTCCACCCTCTCCGAGTTGGGCATCTCCGGCGCGGCCCACGCTTGGATTGCGTCCTACCTGACAGGTCGCTCCTACCAGGTGGCGTGGCGAGAATCCGTCTCCACACCACGTGCTCTCACCACTGGTGTCCCCCAGGGCTCTGTTCTAGGTCCTCTCCTATTCTCGCTATACACCAAGTCACTTGGCTCTGTCATAACCTCACATGGTCTCTCCTATCATTGCTATGCAGACGACACACAATTAATCTTCTCCTTTCCCCTTCTGATGACCAGGTGGCGAATCGCATCTCTGCATGTCTGGCAGACATATCCGTGTGGATGACGGATCACCACCTCAAGCTGAACCTCGGCAAGACGGAGCTGCTCTTCCTCCCGGGAAGGACTGCCCGTTCCATGATCTCGCCATCACGGTTGACAACTCCATTGTGTCCTCCTCCCAGAGCGCTAAGAACCTTGGCGTGATCCTGGACAACACCCTGTCGTTCTCAACTAACATCAAGGCGGTGGCCCGTTCCTGTAGGTTCATGCTCTACAACATCCGCAGAGTACGACCCTGCCTCACACAGGAAGCGGCGCAGGTCCTAATCCAGGCACTTGTCATCTCCCGTCTGGATTACTGCAACTCGCTGTTGGCTGGGCTCCCTGCCTGTGCCATTAAACCCCTACAACTCATCCAGAACGCCGCAGCCCGTCTGGTGTTCAACCTTCCCAAGTTCTCTCACGTCACCCCGCTCCTCCGCTCCCTCCACTGGCTTCCAGTTGAAGCTCGCATCCGCTACAAGACCATGGTGCTTGCCTACGGAGCTGTGAGGGGAACGGCACCTCAGTACCTCCAGGCTCTGATCAGGCCCTACACCCAAACAAGGGCACTGCGTTCATCCACCTCTGGCCTGCTCGCCTCCCTACCACTGAGGAAGTACAGTTCCCGCTCAGCCCAGTCAAAACTGTTCGCTGCTCTGGCCCCCCAATGGTGGAACAAACTCCCTCACGACGCCAGGACAGCGGAGTCAATCACCACCTTCCGGAGACACCTGAAACCCCACCTCTTTAAGGAATACCTAGGATAGGATAAAGTAATCCCTCTCACCCCCCCTCCCCCTGAAAAGATTTAGATGCACTACTGTTCCACTGGAGGTCATAAGGTGAATGCACCAATTTGTAAGTCGCTCTGGATAAGAGCGTCTGCTAAATGACTTAAATGTAAAATATAATGTGTGGCGGTTGCTGTGGTGTGGTGGTTGGTGTGGTGTGGCGGTTGGTGTGGTGGTTGGTGTGGCGGTTTGTGTGGTGGTTGGTGTGGTGTGGTGGTTGGTGTGGTGTGGCGGTTGGTGTGGTGTGGCGGTTGGTGTGGTGGTTGGTGTGGCGTGGCGGTTGGTGTGGTGTGGCGTGGCGGTTGGTGTGGCGTGGCGGTTGGTGTGGTGTGGCGGTTGGTGTGGCGTGGCGGTTGGTGTGGCGGTTGGTGTGGCGTGGCGGTTGGTTAGGTGTGGCGTGGCGGTTGGTGTGGCGTGGCGTGGTGGTTGGTGTGGTGTGGCGGTTGGTGTGGTGTGGTGGTTGGTGTGGCGTGGCGGTTGGTGTGGTGGTTGGTGTGACGTGGCGGTTGGTGTGGTGTGGTGTGGCGGTGGTGTGGCGGTTGGTGTGGTGTGGCGGTTGGTATGGTGTGGCGGTTGGTGTGGCGGTTGGTGTGGTGTGGTGGTTGGTGTGGTGTTGGTGTGGCGGTTGGTGGGGCGTTGGCGTGATTTGGCGTGGCGTGGCTTGGCGTGGCTTGGCGTGTTGTGGCGTGGCTTGGCGTGGCGGTTGGTGTGGCGTGGCTTGGCGTGGCGGTTGGTGTGGCGTGGCGTGGTGTGGCTTGGCATGGCTTGGCTTGGCATGGCTTGGCTTGGCGTGGCTTGGCGTGGCTTAGCGTGGCGGTTGGTGTGGCATGGCATGGCTTGGCATGGCGTGGCGGTTGGTGTGGCGTGGCTTGGCGTGGCTTGGCGTGGCGGTTGGTGTGGCGTGGCGGTTGGTGTGGTGTGGTGTGGCGGTTGGTGTGGCGGTTGGTGTGTTGTGGTGTGGCGGTTGGTGTGGTGTGGTGTGGTGTGGCGGTTGGCGTGGCGGTTGGTGTGGTGTGGCGGTTGGTGTGGCGTGGCGGTTGTTGTGGTGTGGCGGTTGGTGTGGCGGTTGGTGTGGTGTGGTGTGGCGGTTGGCGTGGCAGTTGGTGTGGTGTGGCGGTTGGAGTGGTGGTTGGTGTGGTGTGGCGGTTGGTGTGGTGTGGCGTGGCGGTTGGTGTGGCGTGGTGGTTGGTGTGGCGTGGCGGTTGGTGTGGTGTGGCGGTTGGTGTGGCGTGGCGGTTGGTGTGGCGGTTGGTGTGGTGTGGCGTGGCGGTTGGTGTGGTGTGGCGTGGCGGTTGGTGTGGCGTGGCGGTTGGTGTGGCGGTTGGTGTGGCGTGGCGGTTGGTGTGGTGTGGCGTGGCGGTTGGTGTGGCGTGGCGTGGTGGTTGGTGTGGTGTGGCGGTTGGTGTGGTGTGGTGGTTGGTGTGGCGTGGCGGTTGGTGTGGCGTGGCGGTTGGTGTGGTGGTTGGTGTGACGTGGCGGTTGGTGTGGTGTGGTGTGGCGGTTGGTATGGTGTGGCGGTTGGTGTGGCGGTTGGTGTGGTGTGGTGGTTGGTGTGGTGGTTGGTGTGGTGTGGCGGTTGGTGTGGCGTGGCGGTTGGTGTGGCGGTTGGTGGGGCGTGGCGTGATTTGGCGTGGCGTGGCTTGGCGTGGCTTGGCGTGTTGTGGCGTGGCTTGGCGTGGCGGTTGGTGTGGCGTGGCTTGGCGTGGCGGTTGGTGTGGCGTGGCGTGGTGTGGCTTGGCATGGCTTGGCTTGGCATGGCATGGCTTGGCTTGGCGTGGCTTGGCGTGGCGTGGCGGTTGGCGTGGCGTGGCGGTTGGTGTGGTGTGGTGTGGCGGTTGGTGTGGCGGTTGGTGTGGTGTGGTGTGGCGGTTGGTGTGGTGTGGTGTGGCGGTTGGCGTGGCGGATGGTGTGGCGTGGCGGTTGGTGTGGCGTGGCGTGGTGTGGCGTGGCGTGGCGGTTGGTGTGGCGTGACGTGGTGGTGGCGTGGCTTGGCGTGGCGGTTGGTGGGGCGTGGCGTGATTTGGCGTGGTGTGGCTTGGCGTGGTGTGGCGGTTGGTGTGGCATGGCGTGGTGTGGTGTGGCGTGGCGGTTGGTGTGGTGTGGCGTGGTGTGGCGGTTGGTGTGGCGTGGCGTGGCGGTTGGTGTGGCGTGGCGTGGCTTGGCATGGTGTGGCGTGGTGTGGCGTGGCGTGGCTTGGCGTGGTGTGGCGTGGCTTGGCGTGGTGTGGTGTGGCTTGGTGTGGCTTGGCGTGGCGTTGTGCTGGCTCTGGGTTGGAGATGATGCGCAGCTGGCCTGAGCTTGTCGTTCTCTCTGTGAAACGTTCTCTGTGTGAAAAGGGCCACAGAACAAACACAACCCCACTGAAAACAGAATCTGGCATATGTTAAACTAAGATAGCGCCATCCGACATTCTTGCAGACCTCAGCTCATTGTGACTTCACCCCGTGAAGGCCCTGCGAGGCAAAAGGTTTCCAAACTATTTCATTTTTTTTTCTCATTGAAATCTCAGCAATTTTTATTTTATTTTTTAATAAAATGAGGGCTTAGCATATTCACACCCGCTGCAGGCTAGTACTGTACAGTGTCTGGCTGGCTGCTAGCTGGGTTACAGCAAGCCCTTCACAAAGGTCACAGTTTGACCAATCCTGTTAGTAACAGAAAGACAGACAAGGAATGATGATCACTGTGCCCAGCAGCTAGCTTCAGCATCTGTAGCCATTCCAACATATGCTAGTGAGAATTTAAATATATTTTGAGCATTAAATATGGTGGCAGATAGAATTTTGTTCCAAGGTATATACAGTGGGGTAAAAAAAAGTATTTAGTCAGCAACCAATTGTGCAAGTTCTCCCACTTAAAAAGATGAGAGATGCAACTCCATAATTTGCAAATAAATTCATTAAAAATCCTACAATGTGATTTTCAGGATTTTTCTTCTCATTTTGTCTGTCATAGTTGAAGTGTACCTATGATGGAAATTACAGGCTTCTCTCATCTTTTTAAGTGGGAGAATTTGCACAATTGGTGGCTGACTAAATACTTTTTAGCGCCACTGTACATATATATGTATATATATATATATATATATATATATATATATATATATATATATATATATATATATATATATATATATATATATATATATATATATATATAGCAAGTCAATCCTTCCCTCTGTTCTCTGAGAACCTGTTTAATATAAGGTAGTCAACCCTTCCCTCTGTTCTCTGAGAACCTGTTTAATATAAGGTTGTCAATCCTTCCCTCTGTTCTCTGAGAACCTGTTTAATATAAGGTAGTCAACCCTTCCCTCTGTTCTCTGAGAACCTGTTTAATATAAGGTAGTCAATCCTTCCCTCTGTTCTCTGAGAACCTGTTTAATAGGTAGTCAATGCCACCTCTGATGATGATGTTTCTTGCACAATTTAATTTATAGTCGATCGAGGGTCCAAAAATGGGAGGCATTGTAAAATATTTCCATTATGTGGGGAATGTCACAAGGTAGTAAAGGCTTTTTACGGCTCTCAATCTGTTGTTGTTCCGGGTTTTTTATTTTTTATCTGTTAAACTTCACTGAATATTTTAATGGTGCTTCTTAAAATGGAGGAAATATCTGTCTGAGACACTTTTACATGAAGTCTCTCTCTCACTCGTACCTTTGAATGGGCATTAAAAATAACAGCAAATTCTCTCTCACTCTCACCTACTCTCTCCTACTCTCTCCTTCTCTCTCCTACTCTCTCCTACTCTCTCCTTCTCTCTCCTACTCTCTCCTTCTCTCTCCTACTCTTTCCTACTCTCTCCTACTCTCTCCTTCTCTCTCCTACTCTCTCCTTCTCTCTCCTACTCTCTCCTACTCTCTCCTTCTCTCTCCTACTCTCTCCTACTGTCTCCTACTCTCTCCTTCTCTCTCCTTCTCTCTCCTACTCTCTCCTACTCTCACTCTCACTCTCCTTCTCTCTCTCTCACTCTCTCCTTCTCTCTCCTACTCTCTCCTTCTCTTTCTGTTTAATATCAAAATTATTAGTCTTTCTTTAACAGGGCTGTAAAAGGTTACACCGTCATTTAAGCAGCAGAGGCAGATTGATGTTTATGTCACTACGTTTCCAAATGGAATGTACTGACTCTCTCTTGGCCACTCTACATGAAGTAGAAATGAGCTTCAGCTGTCGTTGACATAGCAGATAAAGCAAAATACTGCCTTAACTGGAGGAGGGGAGACAACAGTAGCTCGATGGGTGAAGAGATAACAGCATTCTATCATGATAAAGTTGACCTTTTTGTGATGCATTGATATGCTGTTAACATTGAGAATAATCCTTTATTGATAAAGATATGTGAGATTAACATATAAAGATATGTGAGATTAACATTTGAAGATTAAAATGTAGTGTAAAGCAGGCAGTGTGTATCGTACTAACAGACAGATTATCATCAGACAACCTATAGAGACTAATCCTTGCAGTGTGTATCGGGCTAACAGCCATATTATTTCCAGATTATCTATAGAGACTGATCCATGCAGTCTGTATCATGCTAACAGACAGATTATCATCAGACTATCTATAGAGACTGATCCATGCAGTCTGTATCATGCTAACAGCCAGATTATCTCCAGATTATCTATAGAGACTGATCCATGTAGTCTGTATCATGCTAACAGACAGATTATCATCAGACTATCTATAGAGACTGATCCTTGCAGTGTGTATCGTACTAACAGACAGATTATCTCCAGACTATCTATAGAGACCAGTGGCAGTCGGTGCCGTTTAAGATGAGGGAAGATTATAATTTTTTTCATGAGTATGGCCTTTTTCCTATTACAGTATATTGGATGACTAATATTCCATTCACCCAGCTCAATGTAACATCGATAGGTTTAGGCTACTACATGATACTCCAATTTTCCCTATACCCATCACGAGGTTGCTACAATTTAGCCTATGAATGAAAATGCACAACATAGGTGCACAGGTTAAGAGAAATCTGAGTAATCAAGGGGACAGATTCAATACCGCCTTTGCACAATCTGCATATAGCTGATCTAGGACGTAATCATTAGTTGAGCAGTTGCAATCTAAAGTTTCTATTGGACAAATGAAGGTACATTTATCCCCGTAATCGTTCCGTTTTCTCCCTGTTTAAGAACGGAAGCAAACACAGTTCACTTTCACAGCAGCCACATATAAACAGAATGATCCTTTTGATTGTTGGGATAATTCCTTCTTGCATCTACGCTGTCTCCTCCTTTCAACTGTTCCCTTTGCTTGTGGACTTCAGTGCACAACACATCAGCTGTCTGTGACCAGGTGAAAAAAACTTTAAGTTAAACTTTCTAGACTGTTAGTCTACACCTTGTACTTCCTGTATAAAGCCATGTTGTTATCTACTTCCTGTTTATAGCCATGTTATCATCTACTTCCTGTGTATAGCCATGTTGTTATCTACTTCCTGTATATAGTCATGTTGTTATCTACTTCCTGTTTATAGCCATGTTATCATCTACTTCCTGTATATAGCCATGTTGTTATCTACTTCCTGTATATAGTCATGTTGTTATCTACTTCCTGTTTATAGCCATGTTATCATCTACTTCCTGTATATAGCCATGTTGTTATCTACTTCCTGTATATAGTCATGTTGTTATTTACTGTTTATATTTGATATTTTTATTTATTTATCTGTAACTCTGCATTGTTGGAAAAGGCCCCGTAAGTAGACTGTTAGTGTACACCTGTTGTTTACAAAGCATGTGACAAATAACATTTGATTTGATTTGATAGGTGCATTTTGGGACATAGATAAAACAGACAACATCATCTCAAATGATGTCCATGGACGCTTGACCTTCTTGTAGAGTTTAATTTATGCTGTCTCAAATCTCTTCTGCCTGTAATACCAATCCCAATCTGATGTGGTGTTCTGATTGGATTAAATGGCAAAACCATGCGTCCAATCATCATGACAATATATTTTTCAAGATTATTTTTGGGGAAAAAGCTATAGTCTCAAAATTGGGGATGATGGCATACTCGTTAGTGGCAGCATTGCTTAGAATCCAAAACCCACCACCTCGATTCGGTCGTATGTCGCAAAATTTAAAATGTTTTTTATTTATTACATTGGATAAAAGTAGCGACTCAGAGCTAGAAAATTGAATATCATAAACTGCAGTTGAGGTACAATGGGAAACTAATTCTGCTTTGAAACCCACTTTTAAGAAAATGTCTCATGAATGTTTTGGTACACCCACTGGGCAACTCTCCTTTGTCTACACCCATTCATCATCGTTCACACCCTCTTAAGCTTTAGCCCCACCCATCTCTTTAAGGATTCACATGTAAGGCCATGTGCTATAAACAGAGTGAGTATGGTAGTGTACCAAACAACCAACAATTTAAAGACTGAAAGTAATGAAAGTAATAGCCAAAAGATGTAGTAAAAAATGTACTTTATCTAGTCCTTGGTTTATATGCTAATCTAACGTTGGTGCTGTTCATGTTGTTCTTCACATTACTGTCTCTGGTAAACACACACTATATCAAATAAAATAAAATAAATGAAGTCACATACACAGGATACACAGGGTGTAATTGGTGCAGTGAAATGGTTACTTGTACAGTGGATTATTTTCATTTAAACATGTAGCTAGCTAGCTAAACTATGAACCATACTCCATACTAACATGCACCTTGCATGAATCTGCAGGTAGCTAAAGCTAAGCAACTAGGTTCAATGTTAGCTAGCTATCATAAGGCTATAACTGGTAATTCAAATGGCTTTCAGAGATACAAATAATATTACTACACAGATCATGCATGCAACGTTCGCTAGCGAGCCTGCCAGCTAATGTTATCCCAGTCAACTAACATTAGCTAGCTAGCTAACAGTACACATTAACTTGCAATGAAAACAACTTTCTGATAAAATATTAGACTCTTACCAGCGTAATGCTTTTCCCTCTGTCAGGGTCGCCATGGTTGCCCTTAGTTCTTAGGGGGCATTGTCATGATGAAACAGGAAAGGTCCTTCCCCAAACTGTTGCCACAAAGTTGGAAGCACAGAATTGTCTAGAATGTCATTGCATGCTGTATTGTTAAGATTCCCTTCACTGGAACTAATGGTCCTAGCCAGAACCATGAAAAACAGACCATTATTCCTCCTCCACCAAACTTTACAGTTGGTACTACGCATTGGGACAGGTAGCGTTCTCCTGGCATCCACCAAATCCAGATTCGACGCTTGGCATTGCGTGATTGTGATTGCAGGCTTTTGTGCGGCTGCTCAGCCATGGAAACCCATTTCATGAAGCTCCCGACAAGCAGATATTGTGCTGATGTTGGTTTCAGAGACAGATTGGAAATCAGTAGGGAGTGTTGCAACCGAGGACAGACGATTTTTATGCTCAATGCGCTTTAGCAGTCCCGTTCTGTGAGCTTGTGTGGCCTACCACTTCACGGCAGAGCCGTTGTTGCTCCTAGACGTTTCCACTTCACAATAACAGCACTCACAGTTGACCGGTGGCTGCTCTAGCAGGGCAGAAAATTTGATGACTGACTTGTTGGAAAGGTGGCATCGTCTGACGGTGCCACGTTGAAAGTCACTGAGCTCTTCAGTAAAGCCATTCTACTGCCAATGTTTGTCTATGGAGATTGCATGTCTGTGTGCACGATATACACCTGTCAGTGTGGCTGAAATAGCCGAATCCACTAATTTGAAGCCGTGTCCACATACACTATAAATACAAAAGTATCTACCTATAGTACCTCACACCACTGCATGTGGACTCAGTACTGGTACATTGGTATATTGCAAAAAGGAGAATCAGGGAAATAAATTATACAAATTATATTTTGAGTTATTTTCATGAAATAAACACACTGTGATTAATTAGAAATACAGTGATGATTTAAAAATAGATTTAAAAAGTTATCGTTGCTCATTGTGTATTTACTCCTCGTGCTATTATTTTTCTATTTTTTTCTAAATTTTTCTTTCTGTTGTTTACAAAGCGTGTCACAAATAACATTTGATTTGATACCTCGCCACTTCACAGATAATTAATTCTACACATTTTTGCCATTTTGTAATCGATCCATGGCCCTATAAAATGGGTCCGCCAGTTGCCCATCCCAGTCACAGATTATTACAGACACATTAACTTGTCAAGTATCGTAGACATCGTCACTCTCGCTTTGCAGACCTTCAAACAGAATTCAACGATTAAATTAGTTTCATTGTGCCGGGCAAGCTCAATCAAGCTAAATTAAATCCTGTTTAAGTCTTTAAATGGTTTTAAATACTATTTGAACCCAGGTTGGGTGGTCTGGTGGTGTAATCTGGTTTTCCGAGATAGCTGGAAACCCTTCAGGAACCCCCCCCCCCACCACCACCACCACCCTCCCTTCCTCATAACCCAGGACCATGTGTTTGACTATTTATAGGTGAACATATCACTGAGGCCCAGTGAGAACATCTGTCTACCCAGAGTATAATCTCTCAGATGAAAATGTTTGTGTTTTCTTGAGCTCTTTTTCAATATGTCTTCCTCCTGTTACAAGCTTAGCCACAGTAAGGAGTGAAGACCCTAAAGGAATCCAATTCCCCCCTCCTCCCCTCCACCCCTCCTCCAGTCCACCCCTCCACCCATCCACCCCTCCACCCTTAGACCCATCCACCCCTCCTCCCCTCCCCCATCCGCCCCTCCCCCATCCACCCATCCACCCGTCCTCCCCTCCACCTATGTGGTGCATCATTATCATTTTGACCCCTCCTGATATCTTCATCTAAGCCCCCATGTTTTGGTGAACATGATGACATATTCTGAGATCAGTGTTTTAAATCACCTCGATTAAAGTATGTCAATATGTTCTGGTTCAGCGCTGGTGTTGTAAGCAGGGGAGGAACACAGCATCAGCCCAAATCTAACATGGGAGGCTGGAGGAGGTCCTCACAGTTCTGAGAACAAAATAATACTGAAATGCCAAACAGATTATCATCAACAAGGGGATACTACCAAGAACAAAACAAAACCAGGATGTTCATGAGCCAAAGTGCGATGTTCATGAGCCAAAGTGCGACGTTACAAACTGAAAATGTTTTCACAAACCATTGCAGTACTCACCGGAGAGTAGGTTAGGACTAGGAAAGTACTAGTCGGTCAGCAGAGAGCAACAGTATGTGAAGAGGAGAAAGATAGAGAGAGCGATAAAGAGAGAGAGAACAGGGAGAGAGGGGAGAGAGAGAGAGAGAGATAAAGAGAGAGAGATAGAGAGAGAGAGCGAGAGACAGAGAGAGAGAGGGGGGAGAGAGAGAGAGACAGAGACAGAGACACAGAGAGAGCGAAAGAGAGAGAGAGAGAGAGAGAGAGAGAGAGAGAGAGAGAGAGAGAAGAGAGAGAGAGAGAGAGAGGAGAGAGGGGAGTGATAAAGAGAGACAGGGAGAGAGAGAGAGAGAGAGAGAGAGAGAGACAGAGAGAGAAACACACAGAGAGAGAGAGAGAGAGAGAGAGAGAGAGAGAGATAAAGAGAGAGAGAGAACAGGGAGAGAGTGAGACAGAGAGAGAGAGCGATAAAGAGAGACAGGGAGAGAGAGAGACAGAGAGAGACAGAGACACAGAGAGAGAGACAGAGAGACAGAGAGAGAGAGAGAGAGAGAGAGACAGACAGACAGAGAGAGGAGGATATCAACATGGTATGCAACAGTAGTCACAGCAGATGGGCATATCACACAGAACACTGTGAGAGTTCCAGTTCTGACTACTGGGCAGTGAAAAAGTTGCTTTAACACATAATTCGATAACACACTTCAGTTAGGACTGAGTGGGCCGGCCCTGAGCTCTCCAAAAGCTTGACTCTGGGGTGATGAAAATCTGTGCTTGGCTCTCAAATAATGATCCATTTCATGGCTGCTGGAGAATGGGTCTGCGTCCTAGATGGCACCTTATTCCCTATATAGTGCACTACTTTAGACCTGGGCCTTATTCCCTATATAGAGCACTACTTTAGACCTGGGCCTTATTCCCTATATAGAGCACTACTTTAGACCTGGGCCTTATTCCCTATATAGAGCACTACTTTAGACCTGGGCCTTATTCCCTATATAGAGCACTACTTTAGACCTGGGCCTTATTCCCTATATAGAGCACTACTTTAGACCTGGGCCTTATTCCCTATATAGAGCACTACTTTAGACCTGGGCCTTATTCCCTATATAGAGCACTACTTTAGACCTGAGCCTTATTCCCTATATTGAGCACTACTTTTTTACCAGGGACCAAAGGTGGAGCACTACATATATAGGATCTTAATTTGATCACCCTATTATTGCTGAGAATTTTTCTGCAGATTAGCTTTTTTGAGTTACAATACATTCACTGAAAATCCACACTAACACACAGTTATATTAAAGCTGCATTCACATGCTCGTCTGAGCTTCCTATTTCCAAGCAGTGATGTCGGAAATACGACTTTGTTTAATTAATGTTTTTTTCCCTCTTTTTTTATGTGTTTTTTTCCCCTCTTTTTTATTTTAGCTAGCTTGTTAAGATAGCTAACGTTGCTTATAGTTAAGTTAGCTAGCTTGTTAAGATAGCTAACGTTGCTTATAGTTAAGTTAGCTAGCTTGTTAAGATAGCTAACGTTGCTTATAGTTAAGTTAGCTAGCTTGTTAAGATAGCTAACGTTGCTTATAGTTAAGTTAGCTAGCTTGTTAAGATAGCTAACGTTGCTTACAGTTAAGTTAGCTAGTTTGCTTAACATTGACAATATGATCAAACTAGCTACATTGGGTCCTACCCATATTGTAGTAGTCAAAAACCGTTTCGTTGTCATCTTTTGTTTGAAAAGGTCAAAGGTCAGAGGTGAAATGTCCCAGCTGTGCAACTCGGGCATTTTCTCTGGGTTTTCCAGATAGTAAATCTGACTTGAAGGGTCGTTCAAGTGAAACTTCCCAGTCGGAACAAGGAACTTCCGATAACTCCAATAGCATGTGAAGGCAGCATATAGCCTCCCTGCAGTCTTTTAAATAATCACTATATGTCCAATACATCACTGTGTGTGTTTATTTCATGAAAATAACTCCAAATATATTTTCTATCATTTATTTCCTTTAGTCTCCTTTTTGTGATTAAAACTCCTGTCTGCTCGTGTGGGCGTGTTGATAGAAATATATTTACATACACAGCCCTGATTGGCAGATATGTTCATCTAGACTCTAGAACCTGCAGTACTTCGCTTACACTTTCCCAAAGTAGGAAGATACATATGCAAATAAAAGACGACTGATCATTGGTCTGAATAATCAGATCAGATTGTGATGTGCCATGCTGTGGCCAGAAACTCCATCCCGCTTACACTAAAAGGGCATTATCATCATTTTCATAATTTAATGTTTTTTTTTTAGGAAATTACGTTTTTGAGTGCACTGCCCCTTTAACAGTATTGCAGTTTTCATGTAGCCTACTTTTGACCAACTAATAGCCTAGAAACCAATCAAGCAACTAAAGATTCAATTCTTCTTGCTGCAGGGTTATTTCGCTGTATATACTGTAGGTCAAATTAATAAAATCCTACACCTGTATTTAGGTAATAGGGTTCCCTTCTGTCTGTGGTGGTGTTGGAGAACAATAGCATGGCATGGCCACAATATACAGAGGCAAGAGAAAGTATGTGAACCCTTTGGAATTACCTGTATTTCTGCATAAATTGGACATATATTTGGGTCTGATCTTGATCTAAGTCACAACGATAGACAAACACAGTCTGCTTAAACTAATAACACAAACATTATTGTATTTTTCTTGTCTATATTGAATACATAATTTAAACATTCACAGTGTAGGTTGGAAAAGGTATGTGAACCCCTAGGATAATGACTTCTCCAAAAGCTAATTGGAGTCAGGAGTCAGCTCACCTGGTGTCCAATCAATGAGACGAGATTGGAGATGTTGGTTAGAGGTTTTCCTGCCCAATAAAAACACTCACAAAATTGAAGTTCGCTATTCATAAGAAGCATTGCCTGATATGAACCATACCCCGAACAAAAGAGATCTCAGAAGACCTACGTTTAAGAATAGTTGCCTTGCATAAGGGTTACAAAAGTGTCTCTAAAAGTCAAAAAGACAAATGGTGTCTCTAAAAGTCAAATGGTCTATAAATGGATACATTTCAGCATTGTTGCTACTCTCCCTAGGAGTTGCAGTCCTGCAAATATGACTGCAAGAGCACAGCGCAGAATGCTCAATGAGGTTAAGAAGAATTAAGAAGAATCCTAGAGTGTCAGCTAAAAGACTCACAGAAATCTCTGGAACATGTTAACGTCTCTGACGAGTCTACGATACGTAAAACACACGGATGAAGCCATTGCTGTCCAAAAAAAACATTGCTGCACGTCTGAAGTTCGCAAAAGAGCACCTGGATGTTCCACAGCACTACTGGCATTCTGTGGACAGATGAAACTACAGTTGAGTTGTTTGTAAGGAACACACACCACTATGTGTGGAGAAAAAAGACACAGCACACCTACATCAAAACCTCATCCAAACTGTAAAGTATGGTGGAGGGAGCATCACGGTTTGGGGCTGCTTTGCTGCCTCAGGGCCTGGACAGCTTGCTGTCATCGACGGAAAAATGTATTCCTAAGTTTATCAAGACATTTTGCAGGAGAATGTAAGGTTATCTGTCCGCCAATTGAAGCTCAACGGAAGTTGGGTGATGCAACAGGACAACGACCCAAAAGACAGAAGTAAATCAACAACAGAATAGCTTGAACAGAAGAAAATACGCCTTCTGGAGTGGCCCAGTCAGAGTCCTGACCTCAACCCCATTGAGATGCTGTGGCAGGACCTCAAGAGAGAGGTTCACACCAGACATCCCAAGAATATTGTGGTACTGAAACAGTTTTGAAAAGAGGAATGTTCCAAAATTCCTCCTGACCATTGTGCTGGTCTGATCCGCAACAACAGAAAACGTTTGGTTGAGGTTATTACTGCCAAATGATGGTCAACCTGTTATTAAATCCAAGGGTTCACATACTTTTCCCAACTTGTGAATGTTTACGTGGTGTGTTCAATAAAGATATGAAACATTAAGAATTGTTTGTGTGTTATTAGTTTAAGCAGACTGTGTTTGTCTATTGTTGTGACTTAGATGAAGATCAGATACAATTTATGCAGAAATCCAGGTAATTCTAAAGGGGTTCACATACTTTTTCTTCCCACTTTACAGACAAAGTACAGAGAGAGATACACGGATCGAAACTGACCATTGGCAT
Organism: Oncorhynchus nerka; assembly: GCF_034236695.1. Lineage (NCBI taxonomy): Eukaryota > Metazoa > Chordata > Actinopteri > Salmoniformes > Salmonidae > Oncorhynchus > Oncorhynchus nerka. The sequence goes on from NW_027037070.1 coordinate 15,968, forward strand.
GCAACTCCTCCCATAACCATAATGCAATGCAACATAACATGCAGTATAAAATAAATAAATATGGTCATCATGTGACAGTGGTTGTTACTTGTCATTTTTAACATCTGTATCTTACTTATGTACAAACCATTTGCTGTATACAGAAACGTATACATTATGAGTCATATATGTATGAGAGAGAGCGAAGTCTATCTATGAAGAGGGTTCGGAGCTGGCATGGGGAGGGATAAGGACATGGGGAAAGGAGGGGGAGAGACTGAGGAGAGGAGGGGGCAGGTGGCGGTAGGGGTATAGGGAAGCTTATGGGGAGGGAGAGTCAGTGGGACGAGATGGGGAGAGGGGGGAGGAGAGAAGAGAGGAGGGGGCAGGTGGGTATAGGGCAGCTTATGGGGGGAGGGAGAATCAGTGGGAAGAGATGAGGAGAGAAGAGAGGAGAGGTGGAGGGGAAAGTGGAGGTTGGAGGGTCGGGGGGATTGCCGGTGTGGGTGGAGGTACTGACGGACATGTTTCCCACAGCTCCGTGTCACCCCGGGATCATCGCACATGATTACTAGGGGATCAGTGTGATCGGCTGTCGCTGATTTCAACGACATCTGTCCATGAGGTGAGACAAGCTGTGACATGGAGCGTCCCAGATCAGACGTGAAATCTTATCTCCTGCAGATTTTCAACCATAATGGTTCAGTAAAACCTCCTTGTGTTTCTGAGGATATAATAACAGCCAAGGCAAAGTTCATGGAGTTTTATTTATCTTCAGATTCAGAATGAAGGAAAGGTCTTCTCCATCGGCTCAGAGACAGGACAAGCACTGAGACTCTAAAATAGAACCCTATTTCCTACGAGGCTCTGGACAAATGCAGTGGACTAAATAGAGAATAGGGTTCTATTTTGGATGCACATCCAGACACTTATCGCAGCGACAACATATGTAGGATACTAATTAAATACTAAAAGTATTTTGCTGCTGAGAATTTTCCTGCAAAGAAGTACATGCACACTTGTAGTGTATTTGAGTTTGAAAAGGCTTCTACAGTTTGTAATTTACACTTTGAAATGTCAGATTTAATTTGCACTAATGAACAAATGTGTTTCTACCCCGACAAAAAGTCAATTCATTATTAATTAGAATTAAAATAAACATAATAACATTTCATATTGCTGCGGGATGATTTTCCTGCTGTAGGAAACTGGCTCTAATTCTAGCATCCAACTGACATTCTAGCATCCAACTGACATTCTAGCATCCGACTGACATTCTAGTATCCAACTGACATTCTAGCATCCAACTGACATTCTAGCATCC
>NW_027037071.1:0-17271 GCF_034236695.1 Oncorhynchus nerka
CAGTCAGTTAGTTATTTAGTCAGTTAGTTATTTAGTCAGTTAGTTATTTAGTCAGTCAGTTAGTTATTTAACAGTTGGTTACTCTAATTCAACTGACTAACTAACTGACTAAATGACTAATCTTCTTGTTTAAATAACACTGACTAAATAACTAACTGACTAAAATAACAACTGACTAAATAACAACTGACCGGATTAAATAACTGACTGACTGACTGACAAATAACTGACTGACCGGGCTGACTAAATAACTAACTGACTGATTGACTGACTAACTGGACTGACTGTGTCATTAACCAGGGGTGACTGACTGACTGACTATTGACTGACTGCTGACTGACCGATTGACTGACTGGTCTGTCTCGTGTCATTGACCTGGGTGACAACTGACTGATTGACTGACTGACTGGTCAACTAACTAACTGACTAATTGACCAGGTCTTTAACTGACTAAATTAGTTATTTAGTCAGTCAGTTAGTTATTTAGTCAGTTAGTTATTTAGTCAGTTAGTCAGTCAGTTAGTTAGTTATTTAGTCAGTCAGTTAGTTATTTAGTCAGTCAGTTAGTTAGTTATTTAGTTAGTTAGTTATTTAGTCAGTCAGTTAGTTATTTAGTCAGTCAGTTAGTTATTTAGTCAGTCAGTTAGTTAGTCAGTCAGTCAGTCAGTTATTTAGTCAGTCAGTCAGTTAGTTATTTAGTCAGTTAGTTATTTAGTCAGTTAGTTATTTAGTCAGTCAGTCAGTTAGTTATTTAGTCAGTTAGTCAGTTGGTGACAGACACGATTGACTAACTGACTAAAATAACTAAATGACTGACTGATAAATGATTGACTAAACTAACTGACTAAATAACTCATTGACTAGGCGACTGACTGACTGACTAAATAACTGACTGTCTCTGACTGACTAAATAACTGACTGACTGACCAGTCAGTCAATCAGTCAGTCTGACTCCTAAATAACTGACATAGAGACAGACAACTGAGTGATTGATCAGTCAGTCAGTCATACTGGTCCAATGAACAGACCGACAGACCAAGTCAACTAAGTCAGTCATGATTGACCAAACAAGAGATTTAGTCAGTTAGTTAGTCAGTCAGTTAGTTATTTAGTCAGTTATTTAGTCAGTTAGTTAGTCAGTCAGTTAGTTATTTAGTCAGTCAGTTATTTAGTCAGTTAGTTATTTAGTCAGTCAGTTAGTTATTTAGTCAGTCAGTCAGTTAGTTATTTAGCCAGTCAGTCAGTTACTTAGTCAGTTATTTAGTCAGTCAGTCAGTTAGTTATTTAGTCAGTTAGTCAGTTAGTTATTTAGTCAGTCAGTCAGTTAGTTATTTAGTCAATCAGTCAGTTAGTTATTTAGTCAGTCAGTCAGTTAGTTATTTAGTCAATCAGTCAGTTAGTTATTTAGTCAATCAGTCAGTTAGTTATTTAGTCAATCAGTCAGTTAGTTATTTAGTCAGTCAGTCAGTCAGTTATTTAGTCAGTCAGTCAGTTATTTAGTCAGTCAGTCAGTTAGTTATTTAGTCAGTTAGTTATTTAGTCAGTTAGTTATTTAGTCAGTTAGTTAGTTATTTAGTCAGTTAGTTATTTAGTCAGTTAGTTATTTAGTCAGTTAGTTAGTTAGTCAGTTAGTTAGTTAGTTAGTCAGTTAGTTATTTAGTCAGTCAGTAAGTTATTTAGTCAGTCAGTTAGTTATTTAGTCAGTCAGTCAGTTATTTAGTCAGTCAGTTATTTAGTCAGTCAGTCAGTTATTTAGTCAGTCAGTTATTTAGTTAGTCAGTCAGTCAGTTATTTAGTCAGTTAGTTAGTCAGTCAGTCAGTTAGTTAGTTATTTAGTCAGTCAGTTAGTTAGTTATTTAGTCAGTCAGTTAGTTAGTTATTTAGTCAGTCAGTCAGTTAGTTATTTAGTCAGTCAGTCAGTTATTCAGTCAGTTAGTTATTTAGTCAGTCAGTCAGTTATTTAGTCAGTCAGTCAGTTATTTAGTCAGTCAGTCAGTTATTTAGTCAGTCAGTCAGTTATTTAGTCAGTTATTTAGTCAGTTATTTAGTCAGTTATTTAGTCAGTTAGTTATTTAGTCAGTCAGTCAGTTATTTAGTCAGTCAGTCAGTTATTTAGTCAGTTAGTTATTTAGTCAGTCAGTTAGTTATTTAGTCAGTCAGTTAGTTATTTAGTCAGTCAGTTAGTTATTTAGTCAGTTAGTTAGTTATTTAGTCAGTTAGTTAGTTATTTAGTCAGTTAGTTAGTCAGTCAGTCAGTCAGTTAGTTAGTCAGTCAGTTAGTTATTTAGTCAGTCAGTCAGTTATTTAGTCAGTCAGTCAGTCAGTCAGTTATTTAGTCAGTCAGTTATTTAGTTAGTCAGTCAGTCAGTTATTTAGTCAGTTAGTTAGTCAGTCAGTTATTTAGTCAGTCAGTCAGTTATTTAGTCAGTCAGTCAGTTATTTAGTCAGTTAGTTATTTAGTCAGTCAGTCAGTTATTTAGTCAGTCAGTCAGTTATTTAGTCAGTCAGTCAGTTATTTAGTCAGTCAGTCAGTTATTTAGTCAGTTAGTTATTTAGTCAGTCAGTTAGTTATTTAGTCAGTTAGTTAGTTATTTAGTCAGTTAGTTAGTTATTTAGTCAGTTAGTTAGTCAGTCAGTCAGTTAGTTATTTAGTCAGTTATTTAGTCAGTCAGTTAGTTATTTAGTCAGTTAGTCAGTCAGTCAGTCAGTTAGTTATTTAGTCAGTCAGTTATTTAGTCAGTCAGTCAGCTGGTAATTTAGTCAGTCAGTCAGTTAGTTATTTAGTCAGTTAGTTATTTAGTCAGTCAGTTATTTAGTCAGTCAGTCAGTTAGTTAGTAATTTAGCCAGTCAGTTATTTAGTCAGTCAGTCAGTCAGTCACCTGGGTTTTAACTAAGTTTGTTTTAATCTATTCCAGGTATCGTATCGAGTACGAAGCTCTCTCCAAGGTGGAGGCTGAGCAGAATGAGTTCATTGACCAGTTCATTCTACAGAAATAAGGAGCGTATTGAAGGCCCGCAGTATTAGTGTGCGTTTGTGACCATGTTTCCAGGGTGCCTGTATTATTTTCTATGGGTGATATCCACTACACTATGGGTTCACGCCAATCGCTCATCTGAACACAATAACCTTTCTTACACCCCCCCACACAAGCAATCCAAAACTGCTCCAACTAAATCCAGACGCGTTTTCTGCTTAGACAGACGGACTACATGCAACGTTTAGAAGTAACTTGTCACCAGTCTTTTACAGCAAAACACATTGTTTTTTTCACTAGCAGGTGTCTGAAGTGACAACCCTCCTTCCCAGTTATACATTTATTTAGCATTTTAAGTGTTGAACGCTTGAATGTATTTAGAACCTGAGACTCTGTAGTCTTCATACCTTTCACACCACTACAGTACGTCAGACAAGCAAATGTTGGAAGAAAGCTATTTATATACACAAAGGAATGGATTTATACGGTTTATATTAAAGGAATTACTATGTATAGATTGTCTTCCACTTGTAGGGAAGGTAAACAGCTCTAAGTACGGTATTTGCATGTTACTGTAAATAATTTCATGATTAAGAGGGGAAAATAATTTAATTTTTTTGCTGTGTGTTGACTGTATACACCCCCCCCTTTCCTTCCTCCCTGTTGTCATCTTAACTTTGTTTGTTTACATCTAAGGTACGAATAAGTTGTGTTCGTGTTTTCTCTGATCATTTCACCGTTGTCTGTGGGACCACACCAGAACATTTTCCCCTCAGGTGCCTTATTGGAATTTCAGGCCAGTTTTTATAAACAAAAACTAAGTACATTCGAAAAGTATATTAGTCATTTTATGTTTACAGTATATATATATATATATATCCAGAAATTATCAAAAATTCTCATTCTCTGCATTCATCTTATCTATGTTAAAGGTTAATAGACCTACTTCATCAATAGATGAGGTACACTTGAATAAAATGGATATTTTGATTCTCTTGGTGTCAACATTATTGACTATTGCTCATCTGTGTGCAGATTATAAAACGTTTCAATTCTTATGAAGAATGTTTAATATAACCTTGATATTTTTCTTGACTCAAAATGTACCAATTGATAATTCATCACTTGAGAAGGAACAAAATCACTCTGACCATGTGTACTATAGTCTAGATTAGAGGGATGATTGCCTGGATGGATAGACAGTGGCGTTGTACTTTGAGATTGGTAATCAGACTAGTAATCCACCTGTACAGGTAATCAGACTAGTAATCCACCTGTACAGTCAATCAGACTAGTAATCCACCTGTACAGGTAATCAGACTAGTAATCCACCTGTCCAGGTAATCAGACTAGTAATCCACCTGTACAGGTAATCAGACTAGTAATCCACCTGTACAGGTAATCAGACTAGTAATCCACCTGTACAGGTAATCAGACTAGTAATCCACCTGTACAGGCAATCAGACTAGTAATCCACCTGTACAGGTAATCAGACTAGTAATCCACCTGTACAGTCAATCAGACTAGTAATCCACCTGTACAGTCAATCAGACTAGTAATCCACCTGTACAGTCAATCAGACTAGTAATCCACCTGTACAGTCAATCAGACTAGTAATCCACCTGTACAGTCAATCAGACTAGTAATCCACCTGTACAGTCAATCAGACTAGTAATCCACCTGTACAGGTAATCAGACTAGTAATCCACCTGTCCAGGTAATCAGACTAGTAATCCACCTGTACAGGTAATCAGACTAGTAATCCACCTGTACAGGTAATCAGACTAGTAATCCACCTGTACAGGTAATCAGACTAGTAATCCACCTGTACAGGCAATCAGACTAGTAATCCACCTGTACAGTCGATCAGACTAGTAATCCACCTGTACAGGTAATCAGACTAGTAATCCACCTGTACAGTCAATCAGACTAGTAATCCACCTGTACAGTCAATCAGACTAGTAATCCACCTGTACAGTCAATCAGACTAGTAATCCACCTGTACAGTCAATCAGACTAGTAATCCACCTGTACAGTCAATCAGACTAGTAATCCACCTGTACAGTCAATCAGACTAGTAAATCCACCTGTATAGTCAATCAGACTAGTAATCCACCTGTACAGTCAGACTAGTAATCCACCTGTACAGGTAATCAGACTAGTAATCCACCTGTACAGTCAGACTAGTAATCCACCTGTACAGGTAATCAGACTAGTAATCCACCTGTACAGGCAATCAGACTAGTAATCCACCTGTACAGTCAATCAGACTAGTAATCCACCTGTACAGGCAATCAGACTAGTAATCCACCTGTACAGTCAATCAGACTAGTAATCCACCTGTACAGAAAATCAGACTAGTAATCCACCTGTACTGTCAGACTAGTAATCCACCTGTACAGGTAATCAGACTAGTAATCCACCTGTACAGTCAATCAGACTAGTAATCCACCTGTACAGTCAATCAGACTAGTAATCCACCTGTACAGTCAATCAGACTAGTAATCCACCTGTACAGTCAATCAGACTAGTAATCCACCTGTACAGTCAATCAGACTAGTAATCCACCTGTACAGTCAATCAGACTAGTAATCCACCTGTATAGTCAATCAGACTAGTAATCCACCTGTACAGTCAGACTAGTAATCCACCTGTACAGGTAATCAGACTAGTAATCCACCTGTACAGGCAATCAGACTAGTAATCCACCTGTACAGTCAATCAGACTAGTAATCCACCTGTACAGGCAATCAGACTAGTAATCCACCTGTACAGTCAATCAGACTAGTAATCCACCTGTACAGGCAATCAGACTAGTAATCCACCTGTACAGGCAATCAGACTAGTAATCCACCTGTACAGTCAATCAGACTAGTAATCAACCTGTACAGTCAATCAGACTAGTAATCCACCTGTACAGGCAATCAGACTAGTAATCCACCTGTACAGTCAGACTAGTAATCCACATGTACAGGTAATCAGACTAGTAATCCACCTGTACAGTCAATCAGACTAGTAATCCACCTGTACAGTCAATCAGACTAGTAATCCACCTGTACAGTCAATCAGACTAGTAATCCACCTGTACAGTCAATCAGACTAGTAATCCACCTGTACAGTCAATCAGACTAGTAATCCACCTGTACAGTCAATCAGACTAGTAATCCACCTGTATAGTCAATCAGACTAGTAATCCACCTGTACAGTCAGACTAGTAATCCACCTGTACAGGTAATCAGACTAGTAATCCACCTGTACAGGCAATCAGACTAGTAATCCACCTGTACAGGCAATCAGACTAGTAATCCACCTGTACAGTCAATCAGACTAGTAATCCACCTGTACAGGCAATCAGACTAGTAATCCACCTGTACAGTCAATCAGACTAGTAATCCACCTGTACAGTCAATCAGACTAGTAATCCACCTGTATAGTCAATCAGACTAGTAATCCACCTGTACAGTCAGACTAGTAATCCACCTGTACAGTCAATCAGACTAGTAATCCACCTGTACAGTCAATCAGACTAGTAATCCACCTGTACAGTCAATCAGACTAGTAATCCACCTGTACAGTCAATCAGACTAGTAATCCACCTGTATAGTCAATCAGACTAGTAATCCACCTGTACAGTCAGACTAGTAATCCACCTGTACAGGTAATCAGACTAGTAATCCACCTGTACAGGCAATCAGACTAGTAATCCACCTGTACAGTCAATCAGACTAGTAATCCACCTGTACAGGCAATCAGACTAGTAATCCACCTGTACAGTCAATCAGACTAGTAATCCACCTGTACAGGCAATCAGACTAGTAATCCACCTGTACAGGCAATCAGACTAGTAATCCACCTGTACAGTCAATCAGACTAGTAATCAACCTGTACAGTCAATCAGACTAGTAATCCACCTGTACAGGCAATCAGACTAGTAATCCACCTGTACAGTCAGACTAGTAATCCACATGTACAGGTAATCAGACTAGTAATCCACCTGTACAGTCAATCAGACTAGTAATCCACCTGTACAGTCAATCAGACTAGTAATCCACCTGTACAGTCAATCAGACTAGTAATCCACCTGTACAGTCAATCAGACTAGTAATCCACCTGTACAGTCAATCAGACTAGTAATCCACCTGTACAGTCAATCAGACTAGTAATCCACCTGTATAGTCAATCAGACTAGTAATCCACCTGTACAGTCAGACTAGTAATCCACCTGTACAGGTAATCAGACTAGTAATCCACCTGTACAGGCAATCAGACTAGTAATCCACCTGTACAGGCAATCAGACTAGTAATCCACCTGTACAGTCAATCAGACTAGTAATCCACCTGTACAGGCAATCAGACTAGTAATCCACCTGTACAGTCAATCAGACTAGTAATCCACCTGTACAGTCAATCAGACTAGTAATCCACCTGTATAGTCAATCAGACTAGTAATCCACCTGTACAGTCAGACTAGTAATCCACCTGTACAGGTAATCAGACTAGTAATCCACCTGTACAGGCAATCAGACTAGTAATCCACCTGTACAGGCAATCAGACTAGTAATCCACCTGTACAGTCAATCAGACTAGTAATCCACCTGTACAGGCAATCAGACTAGTAATCCACCTGTACAGGCAATCAGACTAGTAATCCACCTGTACAGGCAATCAGACTAGTAATCCACCTGTACAGTCAATCAGACTAGTAATCAACCTGTACAGTCAATCAGACTAGTAATCCACCTGTACTGTCAGACTAGTAATCCACCTGTACAGTCAATCAGACTAGTAATCCACCTGTACAGGTAATCAGACTAGTAATCAACCTGTATAGTCAGACTAGTAATCCACCTGTACAGTCAATCAGACTAGTAATCCACCTGTACAGTCAATCAGACTAGTAATCCACCTGTACAGTCAATCAGACTAGTAATCAACCTGTACAGTCAATCAGACTAGTAATCCACCTGTACAGGTAATCAGACTAGTAATCCACCTGTACAGGTAATCAGACTAGTAATCCACCTGTCCAGGTAATCAGACTAGTAATCCACCTGTACAGGTAATCAGACTAGTAATCCACCTGTACAGGTAATCAGACTAGTAATCCACCTGTACAGGTAATCAGACTAGTAATCCACCTGTCCAGGTAATCAGACTAGTAATCCACCTGTACAGGTAATCAGACTAGTAATCCACCTGTACAGGCAATCAGACTAGTAATCCACCTGTACAGTCAGACTAGTAATCCACCTGTACAGGTAATCAGACTAGTAATCCACCTGTACAGGCAATCAGACTAGTAATCCACCTGTACAGTCAATCAGACTAGTAATCCACCTGTACAGGCAATCAGACTAGTAATCCACCTGTACAGTCAATCAGACTAGTAATCCACCTGTACAGGCAATCAGACTAGTAATCCACCTGTACAGGCAATCAGACTAGTAATCCACCTGTACAGTCAATCAGACTAGTAATCAACCTGTACAGTCAATCAGACTAGTAATCCACCTGTACTGTCAGACTAGTAATCCACCTGTACAGTCAATCAGACTAGTAATCCACCTGTACAGGTAATCAGACTAGTAATCAACCTGTATAGTCAGACTAGTAATCCACCTGTACAGTCAATCAGACTAGTAATCCACCTGTACAGTCAATCAGACTAGTAATCCACCTGTACAGTCAATCAGACTAGTAATCAACCTGTACAGTCAATCAGACTAGTAATCCACCTGTACAGGTAATCAGACTAGTAATCAACCTGTATAGTCAGACTAGTAATCCACCTGTACAGTCAATCAGACTAGTAATCCACCTGTACAGTCAATCAGACTAGTAATCAACCTGTATAGTCAGACTAGTAATCCACCTGTATAGTCAGACTAGTAATCCACCTGTACAGTCAATCAGACTAGTAATCCACCTGTACAGTCAATCAGACTAGTAATCCACCTGTACAGGTAATCAGACTAGTAATCCACCTGTACAGTCAGACTAGTAATCCACCTGTACAGGTAATCAGACTAGTAATCCACCTGTACAGGCAATCAGACTAGTAATCCACCTGTACAGTCAATCAGACTAGTAATCCACCTGTACAGGCAATCAGACTAGTAATCCACCTGTACAGTCAATCAGACTAGTAATCCACCTGTACAGGCAATCAGACTAGTAATCCACCTGTACAGTCAGACTAGTAATCCACCTGTACAGGTAATCAGACTAGTAATCCACCTGTACAGTCAATCAGACTAGTAATCCACCTGTACAGTCAATCAGACTAGTAATCCACCTGTACAGTCAATCAGACTAGTAATCCACCTGTACAGTCAATCAGACTAGTAATCCACCTGTACAGTCAATCAGACTAGTAATCCACCTGTACAGTCAATCAGACTAGTAATCCACCTGTATAGTCAATCAGACTAGTAATCCACCTGTACAGTCAGACTAGTAATCCACCTGTACAGGTAATCAGACTAGTAATCCACCTGTACAGGCAATCAGACTAGTAATCCACCTGTACAGTCAATCAGACTAGTAATCCACCTGTACAGGCAATCAGACTAGTAATCCACCTGTACAGTCAATCAGACTAGTAATCCACCTGTACAGGCAATCAGACTAGTAATCCACCTGTACAGGCAATCAGACTAGTAATCCACCTGTACAGTCAATCAGACTAGTAATCAACCTGTACAGTCAATCAGACTAGTAATCCACCTGTACTGTCAGACTAGTAATCCACCTGTACAGTCAATCAGACTAGTAATCCACCTGTACAGGTAATCAGACTAGTAATCAACCTGTATAGTCAGACTAGTAATCCACCTGTACAGTCAATCAGACTAGTAATCCACCTGTACAGTCAATCAGACTAGTAATCCACCTGTACAGTCAATCAGACTAGTAATCAACCTGTACAGTCAATCAGACTAGTAATCCACCTGTACAGGTAATCAGACTAGTAATCAACCTGTATAGTCAGACTAGTAATCCACCTGTACAGTCAATCAGACTAGTAATCCACCTGTACAGTCAATCAGACTAGTAATCCACCTGTACAGTCAATCAGACTAGCAATCAGACTAGTAATCCACCTGTACAGTCAATCAGACTAGCAATCAGACTAGTAATCCACCTGTACTGTCAATCAGACTAGTAATCCACCTGTACAGTCAGACTAGTAATCCACCTGTACAGTCAGACTAGTAATCCACCTGTACAGTCAATCAGACTAGTAATCCACCTGTATAGTCAATCAGACTAGTAATCCACCTGTACAGTCAGACTAGTAATCCACCTGTCCAGTCAATCAGACTAGCAATCAGACTAGTAATCCACCTGTACTGTCAATCAGACTAGTAATCCACCTGTACAGTCAGACTAGTAATCCACCTGTACAGTCAATCAGACTAGTAATCCACCTGTACAGTCAATCAGACTAGTAATCCACCTGTACTGTCAATCAGACTAGTAATCCAGCTGTATAGTCAGACTAGTAATCCACCTGTATAGTCAATCAGACTAGTAATCCACCTGTACAGTCAATCAGACTAGTAATCCACCTGTCCAGTCAATCAGACTAGTAATGCACCTGTACAGTCAATCAGACTAGTAATCAGACTAGTAATCCACCTGTACAGTCAATCAGACTAGCAATCAGACTAGTAATCCACCTGTACTGTCAATCAGACTAGTAATCCACCTGTACAGTCAGACTAGTAATCCACCTGTACAGTCAGACTAGTAATCCACCTGTACAGTCAATCAGACTAGTAATCCACCTGTATAGTCAATCAGACTAGTAATCCACCTGTACAGTCAGACTAGTAATCCACCTGTCCAGTCAATCAGACTAGCAATCAGACTAGTAATCCACCTGTACTGTCAATCAGACTAGTAATCCACCTGTACAGTCAGACTAGTAATCCACCTGTACAGTCAATCAGACTAGTAATCCACCTGTACAGTCAATCAGACTAGTAATCCACCTGTACTGTCAATCAGACTAGTAATCCAGCTGTATAGTCAGACTAGTAATCCACCTGTATAGTCAATCAGACTAGTAATCCACCTGTACAGTCAATCAGACTAGTAATCCACCTGTCCAGTCAATCAGACTAGTAATGCACCTGTACAGTCAATCAGACTAGTAATAGATGGGGACCAGGGTGTAACGCTCCCTCTGGGTCTGGGGACCAGGGTGGAGCTCCGTGGGGAAGGGGTAGTAGAGGATGGGGACCAGGGTGGAGCTCCGTGGGGAAGGGGTAGTAGAGGATGGGGACCAGGGTGGAGCTCTATGGGGAAGGGGTAGTAGAGGATGGGGACCTGGGTGGAGCTCCGTGGGGAAGGGGTAGTAGAGGATGGGGACCAGGGTGGGGCTCCGTGGGGAAGGGGTAGTAGAGGATGGGGACCAGGTGGAGCTCCGTGGGGAAGGGGTAGTAGAGGATGGGGACCAGGGTGTAACGCTCCCTCTGGGTCTGGGGACCAGGGTGGAGCTCCGTGGGGAAGGGTAGTAGAGGATGGGGACCAGGTGGAGCTCCGTGGGGAAGGGGTAGTAGAGGATGGGGACCAGGGTGGAGCTCCGTGGGGAAGGGGTAGTAGAGGATGGGGACCTGGGTGGAGCTCCGTGGGGAAGGGATAGTAGAGGATGGGGACCAGGGTGGAGCTCCGTGGGGAAGGGGTAGTAGAGGATGGGGACCAGGGTGGGGCTCCGTGGGGAATGGGTAGTAGAGGATGGGGACCAGGGTGGAGCTCCGTGGGGAAGGGGTAGTAGAGGATGGGGACCAGGGTGGGGCTCCGTGGGGAAGGGGTAGTAGAGGATGGGGACAAGGGTGGAGCTCCGTGGGGAAGGGGTAGTAGAGGATGGGGACCAGGGTGTAACGCTCCCTCTGGGTCTGGGGACCAGGGTGGAGCTCCGTGGGGAAGGGGTAGTAGAGGATGGGGACCAGGGTGGAGCTCCGTGGGGAAGGGGTAGTAGAGGATGGGGACCAGGGTGGGGCTCCGTGGGTGGAATAGACAATGGCCGGGGTCCTGATCCACATGCAGCCTCCTGGGAAGAGAACCGCATTAGGTTGATTTCCGCTCATGTCATGACAGCCTTGTCGTCACGTCTGATCTATAACATAACGTCTGTGCTTCTAATGGCACCCTATATAGTACACTACCCATAGTGCTCTGGTCAAAAGTAGTGCAGCACATGGAGAACAGGGTGCAATTTGGGATAAAGGGTTGAGTTGCACACGACTAAATTACTATCAACTACATGTCAAATCAAAGGTCTTCTTGCAACTTTGGCCTAATTTGGGTAAATCTTAACACCACAGATGTTGACATTAGTTTGCTAGCCATATGGGACCCGGTTCCCTATGTAGTTCACTAGTTTTGACCGTCCTGGCATCATGGGGTCTCTGAACTCATCCCCATACCATCTCAAAAGAGCTTTAAATAATAACACTTATTTTTTCCTCATGTCAAATTTACAAAAAAAAAAATATTATCTCTAGTACACGAAGAAAACCCATAATGTATCAATGGAAATATACACCAAAAATATATACAGCTATCTAAACTTTAATTTAGATTTTTTTTTGTTGCGAGAAAGCACTCACATTTGACAGCATTGAAGCTAAAAAGGGGTAGGCTAGTGTCGTGGTAAGGCACGTCGGATGGTTCGATTCTACTGGCCTTTTTGCTTGGCTGAGCGGCGGTAGCTGAGGGGCGGTACTGAATCTGTAGGCTCTCTGCACATTTTAAACACAGCAACCTTCCTTCCTTGACTTTCAACCGAACAGTGATTACTTCCAAGCCTAGAGAGGTAGATAAAGATCATTCGAACCAGGCCCTATACTTCTAAATATCACGTGATTTTGGCGCGACACTGGCAGCCAGAAAGTCGGGATGAGACGTTTTCCGTTTGTTGACATTGTTATGGTACAGTTTAGTTGCGCCACTGTTTTGTTGAACTATGCCTAAAGCTGCAAACCATCTTGATAGATGCCGTCTCTGCGACCAAAATCTAAGGATATTTGGTGCGCTCCCTTGTGTCAAAGTCGAATTGTACCATTCTGACTAGGTTATCATCCCTCGGCATAAACCTGACACTGCACGAAGATACATCGACAATGATATATCAGAAGTGTTTTCGTAACATTAGTAAGGTTGAAAAGACCATGCATGGAAAGCTACAACGCAAACACCCGAGTTTGGAACTCCCGGCGAAGAAGTTATGAAGTCCCAACAAGGCCCAGTAGAGACCGGAAGAGATGATACCAAGACCAGGTGTTTTCACTGTGATTCCTTGAATGAGGTACCCGAGAAGAAGCGTCAACGGGAAGAAAGCCCACCAGCTACAGGCAGGGATGCCAAGAAGAGATGCAATGCCTCTACAAAATCGCCAGAGAAGAACATTATGGTTGAGGTAGCTATAACATTATACCTCTCTATAACCCTAACACGATCATTTATAGCTACAACTCTATCTAATGTATCTCTTGAGACATCAACTCTGGCTATACTAACCAAGCATCTTACACAGCTGTCAATGACTGTTGCATTTCCATCTGAAACCTGTATGCTGGTGGTCTGAAACCTGTATGCTGGTGGTCTGAAACCTGTATGCTGGTGGTCTGAAACCTGCATGCTGGTGGTCTGAAACCTGCATGCTGGTGGTCTGAAACCTGCATGCTGGTGGTCTGAAACCTGTATGCTGGTGGTCTGAAACCTGTATGTATGCTGGTGGTCTGAAACCTGCATGCTGGTGGTCTGAAACCTGTATGCTGGTGGTCTGAAACCTGCATGCTGGTGGTCTGAAACCTGCATGCTGGTGGTCTGAAACCTGCATGCTGGTGGTCTGAAACCTGTATGCTGGTTGTCTGAAACCTGCATGCTGGTGGTCTGAAACCTGCATGTATGCTGGTGGTCTGAAACCTGCATGCTGGTGGTCTGAAACCTGCATGCTGGTGGTCTGAAACCTGTATGCTGGTGGTCTGAAACCTGTATGTATGCTGGTGGTCTGAAACCTGTATGCTGGTGGTCTGAAACCTGCATGCTGGTGGTCTGAAACCTGCATGCTGGTGGTCTGAAACCTGTATGTATGCTGGTGGTCTGAAACCTGTATGTATGCTGGTGGTCTGAAACCTGTATGTATGCTGGTGGTCTGAAACCTGTATGCTGGTGGTCTGAAACCTGTATGCTGGTGGTCTGAAACCTGCATGCTGGTGGTCTGAAACCTGCATGCTGGTGGTCTGAAACCTGCATGCTGGTGGTCTGAAACCTGCATGCTGGTGGTCTGAAACCTGCATGCTGGTGGTCTGAAACCTGTATGCTGGTTGTCTGAAACCTGCATGCTGGTGGTCTGAAACCTGCATGCTGGTGGTCTGAAACCTGCATGTATGCTGGTGGTCTGAAACCTGCATGCTGGTGGTCTGAAACCTGCATGCTGGTGGTCTGAAACCTGTATGTATGCTGGTGGTCTGAAACCTGTATGTATGCTGGTGGTCTGAAACCTGTATGCTGGTGGTCTGAAACCTGCATGCTGGTGGTCTGAAACCTGCATGCTGGTGGTCTGAAACCTGTATGTATGCTGGTGGTCTGAAACCTGTATGCTGGTGGTCTGAAACCTGTATGCTGGTGGTCTGAAACCTGTATGTATGCTGGTGGTCTGAAACCTGCATGCTGGTGGTCTGAAACCTGCATGCTGGTGGTCTGAAACCTGTATGTATGCTGGTGGTCTGAAACGTGTATGCTGGTGGTCTCAAACCTGTATACATGCTGGTGGTATGTTTGTAGTGTTCTGATGATCTATGCATGAATGAACTGTTGCAATGTCCAGAACGTGTGTGCAACACCTAGCCCCCCACACGAGACATGCAACACCTAGCCCCCCACACGAGACATGCAACACCTAGCCCCCCACACTAGACATGCAACACCTAGCCCCCACACTAGACATGCAACACCTAGCCCCCGACACTAGACATGCAACACCTAGCCCCCGACACTAGACATGCAACACCTAGCCCCCGACACTAGACATGCAACACCTAGCCCCCGACACTAGACATGCAACACCTAGCCCCCGACACTAGACATGCAACACCTAGCCCCCGACACTAGACATGCAACACCTAGCCCCCGACACTAGACATGCAACACCTAACCTCCACACTAGACATGCAACACCTAGCCCCGACACTAGACATGCAACACCTAACCCCGACACGAGACATGCAACACCTAGCCCCGACACTAGACATGCAACACCTAGCCCCGACACTAGACATGCAACACCTAGCCCGACACTAGACATACAACACCCAGCCCCCGACACGAGACATACAACACCTAGCCCCACACTAGACATGCAACACCTAGCCCCCCACTAGACATGCAACACCTAGCCCCGACACGAGACATGCAACACCTAGCCCCCACACTAGACATGCAACACTAACCCCGACACTAGACATGCAACACCTAGCCCCCCACACGAGACATGCAACACCTAGCCCCACACTAGACATGCAACACCTAACCCCCGACACTAGACATGCAAACACCTAGCCCCCGACACGAGACATGCAACACCTAGCCCCGACACGAGACATGCAACACCTAGCCCCGACACGAGACATGCAACACCCAGCCCCCGACACACGAGACATGCAACACCTAGCCCCCGACACGAGACATGCAACACCTAGCCCCGACACTAGACATGCAACACCTAGCCCCCGACACGAGACATGCAACACCTAGCCCCGACACTAGACATGCAACACCTAGCCCCGACACGAGACATGCAACACCTAGCCCCCGACACGAGACATGCAACACCTAGCCCCGACACGAGACATGCAACACCTAGCCCCGACACGAGACATGCAACACCTAGCCCCACACGAGACATGCAACACCTAGCCCCACACTAGACATGCAACACCTAGCCCCCACACTAGACATGCAACACCTAGCCTCCACACTAGACATGCAACACCTAGCCTCCACACTAGACATGCAACACCTAGCCCCCACACGAGACATGCAACACCTAGCCCCGACACTAGACATGCAACACCTAGCCCCACACTAGACATGCAACACCTAGCCCCGACACGAGACATGCAACACCTAGCCCCGACACTAGACATGCAACACCTAGCCCCCACACTAGACATACAACACCTAGCCCCGACATTAGACATACAACACCTAGCCCCCACACTAGACATACAACACCTAGCCCCCACACTAGACATACAACACCTAGCCCCGACATTAGACATACAAACACCCAGCCCCGACACTAGACATACAACACCTAGCCCCGACACTAGACATGCAAACATCTAGCCCCCACACTAGACATGCAACACCTAGCCCCACACTAGACATGCAACACCTAGCCCCCGACACCAGACATGCAACACCTAGCCCCCACACTAGACATGCAACACCTAGCCCCACACTAGACATGCAACACCTAGCCCCCACACTAGACATGCAACACCTAGCCCCCACACTAGACATGCAACACCTAGCCTCCACACTAGACATGCAACACCTAGCCCCACACTAGACATGCAAACACCTAGCCCCCGACATTAGACATACAACACCTAGCCCCGACACTAGACATGCAACACCTAACCCCGACACTAGACATACAACACCTAGCCCCGACATTAGACATGCAACACCTAGCCCCGACACTAGACATGCAACACCTAGCCCCACACTAGACATGCAACACCTAGCCCCACACTAGACATGCAACACCTAGCCCCACACTAGACATGCAACACCTAGCCCCCACACTAGACATACAACACCCTAGCCCCGACACTAGACATACAACACCTAGCCCCCGACACTAGACATACAACACCTAGCCCCGACACTAGACATGCAACACCCAGCCCCCACACTAGACATGCAACACCTAGCCCCCACACTAGACATGCAACACCCAGCCCCGACACTAGACATGCAACACCCAGCCCCCCACACTAGACATGCAACACCTAGCCCCCACACTAGACATGCAACACCTAGCCCCACACTAGACATGCAAAACACCTAGCCTCCACACTAGACATGCAACACCTAGCCCCCACACTAGACATACAACACCTAGCCCCGACATTAGACATACAACACCTAGCCCCGACATTAGACATACAACACCTAGCCCCGACACTAGACATACAAACACCTAGCCCCGACACTAGACATACAACACCTAGCCCCGACACTAGACATACAACACCTAGCCCCGACACTAGACAT
>NW_027037072.1:0-7500 GCF_034236695.1 Oncorhynchus nerka
GGCTATATACAGGGGGTACCGGTACAGAGTCAATGTGGAGGCTATATACAGGGGGTACCGGTACAGAGTCAATGTGGAGGCTATATACAGGGGGTACTGGTACAGAGTCAATGTGGAGGCTATATACAGGGGTACCGGTACAGAGTCTGTGTGGAGGCTATGGTCTGGTACAGAGTCAATGTGGAGGCTCTTGGGGGGTACCGGTACAGGGTAATGTGGAGCTATATACAGGTACTGGTACAGAGTCAATGTGTGGAGGCTATACGGTACAGGGGGTACCCGTACAGAGTCAATGGGAGGCTATATACAGGGGTACCGGT
The DNA here is from genome assembly GCF_034236695.1 of Oncorhynchus nerka. Lineage (NCBI taxonomy): Eukaryota > Metazoa > Chordata > Actinopteri > Salmoniformes > Salmonidae > Oncorhynchus > Oncorhynchus nerka. The sequence goes on from NW_027037072.1 coordinate 321, forward strand.
ACAGAGTCTGTGTGGAGACTATATACAGGGGGTACCGGTACAGAGTCGTGTGGAGACTATATACAGGGGGAATTGCAGTACAGAGTCAATGGAGGCATATACAGGGGGCACCGTACAGAGTCAATGTGAGACTATATGCAGGTGGGCACTGCACAGAGTCAATGTGGAGGCTATACAGGGGGTACCGGTACAGAGTCTGTGTGGAGGCTATATACAGGGGGTACTGCACAGAGTCAATGTGGAGGCTATATACAGGGGGTACCGGTACAGAGTCAGTGTGGAGACTATATACAGGGGGTACCGGCACAGATTCTGTGTGGAGACTATATACAGGGGGTACCGGTACAGAGTCAATGTGGAGGCTATATACAGGGGGTACCGGCACAGAGTCTGTGTGGAGGCTATATACATTTTTGGTACAGAGTCAATGTGGAGGCTATATACAGGGGGCACCGGTACAGAGTCAGTGTGGAGACTATATACAGGGGTACCAGAACAGATTCTGTGTGGAGACTATATACAGGGGGTACCGGCACAGAGTCGTGTGGAGGCTATATACAGGGGGACTGGTACAGAGTCATGTGGAGGTTATATACAGGGGTGGTACAGAGTCAATGTGGGAGGCTATGACAGGGGTACTGGTACATATCAATGTGGAGACTCTATACAGGGGGTACTGGTACAGAGTCAATGTGGAGGTTATATACAGGGGTACCGGTGCAGAGTCTGTGGAGACTATATACAGGGGGTACTGGTACAGAGTCCAGGAGACTATATACAGGGGGTACTGGTACAGAGTCAATGTGGAGGTTATATACAGGGATACCGGTACAGAGTCAATGTGGAGACTATATACAGGGGGTACCGGTACAGAGTCTGTGTGGAGACTATATACAGGGGGGTAATGTACAGAGTCTGTGTGGAGGCTATATACAGGGGGTACCGCACAGAGTCAATGTGGAGGTTATATACAGGGATACCGGTACAGAGTCAATGTGGAGGTCAGGGACTGTTGGTACAGAGTCAATGTGGAGCTATATACAGGGGTACCGGTACAGAGTCTGTGTGGAGACTATATACAGGGGGTACCGGTACAGAGTCTGTGTGGAGACTATATACAGGGGGCACCGGGTACAGAGTCTGTGTGAGGGCTATACAGGCACCGGTACAGAGTCCAATGTGGAGGCTTATATACAGGGGGCATTGCACAGAGTCTGTGTGGAGACTATATACAGGGGGTACCGGCACAGAGTCTGTGTGGAGATTATATACAGGAATTGCTGGTACAGAGTCAATGTGGAGGCTATACAGGGGGTACCGGTACAGAGTCAATGTGGAGACTATATACAGGGGGTACCGGTACAGAGTCAATGTGGAGGCTATACAGGGGGTACGGTACAGAGTCTGTGTGGGAGGCTATATATACAGGGGGTACCGTTACAGAGTCAATGTGGAGGCTATATACAGGGGGTACCGGTACAGAGTCAGTGTGGAGACTATATACAGGGGCACCGGTACAGAGTCTGTGTGGAGAGCTATATACAGGGGGTACAGGTACAGAGTCAATGTGGAGGCTATATACAGGGGGTACTGGTACAGAGTCAATGTGGAGGTTATGCAGGGGTACCGGCACAGGTCAATGTGGAGGCTCTCACAGGTACTGGTACAGAGTCAATGTGGAGACTATATACAGGGGGTACCGGTACAGAGTCAATGTGGAGGTTATATACAGAAATTGCCGGTACAGAGTCTGTGTGGAACTATATACAGGGGGTACTGGTGCAGAGTCAATGTGGAGACTATATACAGGGGTACCCTGTACAGAGTCTGTGTGGGGAGCTATATACAGGGATACCGGTACAGAGTCTGTGTGGAGACTATATATACAGGGGGTACGGTACAGAGTCAATGTGGAGACTATATACAGGGGTACGTACAGAGTCTGTGTGGAGACTATATACAGGGGTACCCGGTACAGAGTCTGTGTGGACTATATACAGGGGTACTGGTACAGAGTCAATGTGGAGGTTATCTTATACAGGGGCCACCGGTACAGAGTCAATGTGGAGACTATATACAGGGAGTACTGGTACAGAGTCAATGTGGAGACTATATACAGGGGATACCGGTACAGAGTCAATGTGGAGGCTCTATACAGGGTACCCCGGTACAGAGTCTGTGTGGAGACTATATACAGGGGGGTACTGGTACAGAGTCTGTGTGGAGACTATATACAGGGGTACCGGTACAGAGTCTGTGTGGAGGCACTATACTGGTACAGAGTCAATGTGGAGGCCACCGGTACAGAGTCTGTGTGGAGAGCTATATACAGGGGGTACCGGTACAGAGTCTGTGTGGAGACTATATAACTGGGGGTACCGGTACAGAGTGTGTGAGACTATGTTGCCAGGCACCTGCAGTACAGAGTCAATGTGGAGGTTATATACAGGGGTACCATACAGAGTCACGTGGAGGTTATATACAGGGATACCGGCACAGAGTCTGTGTGGAGACTATATGGTTAGGGTACTGGTACAGAGTCAATGAGGGTATATACAGGGGTACGGTGAGTCAATGTGGAGAGACTATATAGGGGGTAATTGGTACAGAGTCAATGTGGAGGCTATATACAGGGATACCGGTACAGAGTCAATGTGGAGACTATATATAGGGGTACTGGTACAGAGTCAATGTGGAGGCTATATACAGGGGGTACTGGTACAGAGTCAATGTGGAGGCTATATACAGGGGGTACCGGTACAGAGTCAATGTGGAGGATATATACAGGGGGTACTGATACAGAGTCAATGGGGAGGCTATATACAGGGGGTACTGGTACAGAGTCTGTGTGGAGACTATATACAGGGGGTACTGGTACAGAGTCAATGTGGAGGTTATATACAGGGGGTACTGATACAGAGTCAATGGGGAGGCTATATACAGGGGGTACTGGTACAGAGTCAATGTGGAGGCTATATACAGGGGGTACTGGTACAGAGTGGAGGTATAACTCCCCCATATAGGTGTCAGATATCATCAGATGTGTTATAACACCATATAGGTGTCAGATATCATCAGATGTGTTATAAGACCATATAGGTGTCAGATCTCATCAGATGTGTTATAAGACCATATAGGTGTCAGATATCATCAGATGTGTTATAAGACCATATAGGTGTTAGATATCATCAGATGTGTTATAACACCCCCATATAGGTGTTAGATATCATCAGATGTGTTATAACACCCCCATATAGGTGTCAGATCTCATCAGATGTGTTATAACACCTATATAGATGTTAGATATCATCAGATGTGTTATAACACTATAGGTGTTAGATATCATCATGTGTATAACACCCCCATATAGGTGCTAGATCTCATCAGATGTGTTATAACACCACATAGGTGCTGATATCATCAGATGTGTTATAAGACCATATAGGTGTTAGATATCATCAGATATGTTATAAGACCATATAGGTGTTAGATATCATCAGATGTGTTATAACACCCCCATATAGGTGCCAGATCTCATCAGATGTGTTATAACACCCCCATATAGGTGTTAGATATCATCAGATGTGTTATAAGACCATATAGGTGTCAGATATCATCAGATGTGTTATAACACCCCCATATAGGTGCCAGATCTCATCAGATGTGTTATAACACCATATAGGTGTCAGATGTCATCAGATGTGTTATAAGACCATATAGGTGTTAGATATCATCAGATGTGTTATAAGACCATATAGGTGTTAGATATCATCAGATGTGTTATAACACCCCCATATAGGTGTTAGATATCATCAGATGTGTTATAACACCATATAGGTGTCAGATCTCATCAGATGTGTTATACGATCATATAGGTGTTAGATATCATCAGATGTGTTATAAGACCATATAGGTGTTAGATCTCATCAGATGTGTTATAAGACCATATAGGTGTTAGATCTCATCAGATGTGTTATAAGACCATATAGGTGTTAGATATCATCAGATGTGTTATAAGACCATATAGGTGTTAGATATCATCAGATGTGTTATAAGACCATATAGGTGTTAGATATCATCAGATGTGTTATAACACCCCCATATAGGTGCCAGATCTCATCAGATGTGTTATAAGACCATATAGGTGTTAGATATCATCAGATGTGTTATAACACCCCCATATAGGTGCCAGATCTCATCAGATGTGTTATAACACCATATAGGTGTCAGATCTCATCAGATGTGTTATAAGATCATATAGGTGTTAGATATCATCAGATGTGTTATAACACCCCCATATAGGTGCCAGATCTCATCAGATGTGTTATAAGACCCCCATATAGGTGTTAGATATCATCAGATGTGTTATAAGACCATATAGGTGTTAGATATCATCAGATGTGTTATAAGACCATATAGGTGTTAGATATCATCAGATGTGTTATAAGACCATATAGGTGTTAGATATCATCAGATGTGTTATAAGACCATATAGGTGTTAGATATCATCAGATGTGTTATAAGACCATATAGGTGTTAGATATCATCAGATGTGTTATAAGACCATATAGGTGTTAGATATCATCAGATGTGTTATAAGACCATATAGGTGTTAGATATCATCAGATATGTTATAAGACCATATAGGTGTTAGATATCATCAGATGTGTTATAACACCCCCATATAGGTGCCAGATCTCATCAGATGTGTTATAACACCCCCATATAGGTGTTAGATATCATCAGATGTATTATAACACCCCCATATAGGTGTTAGATATCATCAGATGTGTTATAAGACCATATAGGTGTTAGATATCATCAGATGTGTTATAAGACCATATAGGTGTTAGATATCATCAGATGTGTTATAACACCCCCATATAGGTGTTAGATATCATCAGATGTGTTATAACACCCCCATATAGGTGTTAGATATCATCAGATGTGTTATAAGACCATATAGGTGTTAGATATCATCAAATGTGTTATAACACCCCCATATAGGTGTTAGATATCATCAGATGTGTTATAACACCCCCATATAGGTGTTAGATATCATCAGATGTGTTATAACACCCCCATATAGGTGTTAGATATCATCAGATGTGTTATAAGACCATATAGGTGTTAGATATCATCAGATGTGTTATAAGACCCCCATATAGGTGTTAGATATCATCAGATGTGTTATAAGACCATATAGGTTTTAGATATCATCAGATGTGTTATAAGACCATATAGGTGTTAGATATCATCAGATGTGTTATAAGACCATATAGGTGTTAGATATCATCAGATGTGTTATAAGACCATATAGGTGTTAGATATCATCAGATGTGTTATAAGACCATATAGGTGTTAGATATCATCAGATGTGTTATAAGACCCCCATATAGGTGTTAGATATCATCAGATGTTATAACACCCCATATAGGTGTTAGATATCATCAGATGTGTTATAAGACCATATAGGTGTTAGATATCATCAGATGTGTTATAAGACCATATAGGTGTTAGATATCATCAGATGTGTTATAACACCCCCATATAGGTGTTAGATATCATCGGATATGTTATAAGACCATATAGGTGTTAGATATCATCAGATGTGTTATAAGACCATATAGGTGTTAGATATCATCAGATGTGTTATAAGACCATATAGGTGTTAGATCTCATCAGATGTGTTATAACACCCCCATATAGGTGTCAGATATCATCAGATGTGTTATAAGACCATATAGGTGTTAGATATCATCAGATGTGTTATAAGACCATATAGGTGTCAGATCTCATCAGATGTGTTATAAGACCATATAGGTGTTAGATATCATCAGATGTGTTATAAGACCATATAGGTGTTAGATATCATCAGATGTGTTATAACACCCCCATATAGGTGTTAGATATCATCAGATGTATTATAACACCCCCATATAGGTGTCAGATCTCATCAGATGTGTTATAACACCCCCATATAGGTGTTAGATATCATCAGATGTGTTATAACACCCCCATATAGGTGTTAGATATCATCAGATGTGTTATAACACCCCCATATAGGTGCCAGATCTCATCAGATGTGTTATAACACCCCCATATAGGTGTTAGATATCATCAGATGTGTTATAACACCCCCATATAGGTGTTAGATCTCATCAGATGTGTTATAAGACCATATAGGTGTTAGATATCATCAGATGTGTTATAAGACCATATAGGTGTTAGATATCATCAGATGTGTTATAAGACCATATAGGTGTCAGATATCATCAGATTTGTTATAAGACCATATAGGTGTTAGATATCATCAGATGTGTTATAAGACCATATAGGTGTCAGATCTCATCAGATGTGTTATAAGACCATATAGGTGTTAGATCTCATCAGATGTGTTATAAGATCATATAGGTGTCAGATATCATCAGATGTGTTATAAGACCCCCATATAGGTGCCAGATCTCATCAGATGTGTTATAAGACCCCCATATAGGTGTCAGATATCATCAGATGTGTTATAACACCCCCATATAGGTGTTAGATATCATCAGATGTGTTATAAGACCATATAGGTGTTAGATATCATCAGATGTGTTATAACACCCCCTATAGGTGTTAGATATCATCAGATGTGTTATAACACCCCCATATAGGTGTTAGATATCATCAGATGTGTGGACAATGTACTTTGACTTGAAAATACTTACTGTCACATAAACATTACGGTAAATAAAACTGCAACCGAACGTCTTTGCTACTGAATCATTTTTTAACACAGGACCACAGACATAAACTCAAAGCATTTTTTTTTGTTTTATATTTTTGGGGGTCGACTAATAAAACCTATGAACAACGTTCTTCAGTTCTGCTCAAAGTACAAATGTCATGACAGGAAGTGCCCCCAAGAAGAAGGTGTCATTTTTGAATAGTCAAACGCTATTTCCTGACAGTCAACATGCTCCTGTTACTCGTTTATTTATTCTTCTTTGATCTAAGTATATGGAATTTCATGTTGTTGTTTTTTCTGCTTCTTTTGTCGTTCCACCTGAGAGCAGAGCAAGGGGCTGTCAGATAATGGCCTCCTTACAACTGTGTGTGTGTTTACCCTGGAGCGACCCAGTCAAATGAAGTCTCTCTTCACCTGCACATCTCCCGTCACAAGTAAACACATTCAATT
>NW_027037072.1:12500-17276 GCF_034236695.1 Oncorhynchus nerka
AGAAGGGGGAAATGTCACTTCCTGTAGCATCCGGGTTACTTTTACATTTTACATTTACATTTAAGTCATTTCGCAGACGCTCTTATCCAGAGCGACTTACAAATTGGTGCGTTCACCTTAAGACATCCAGTGGTACAGCCACTTTACAATAGCATCTTAAATCTTTTAAGGGGGGTGAGAAAGATTACTTTATCCATCCTAGGTATTCCTGAAAGAGGTGGGGTTTCAGGTGTCTCCGGAAGGTGGTGATTGACCCGCTGTCCTGGCGTCGTGAGGGAGTTTGTTCCACCATTGGGGGCCAGAGCAGTGAAACAGTTTTGACTGGGCTGCGCGGGAACTGTACTTCCTCAGTGGTAGGGAGGCCAGCAGGCCAGAGGTGGATGAACGCAGTGCCCTTGTTTGGGTGTAGGCCTGATCAGAGCCTGAGGTACTGAGGTGCCGTTCCCTCACAGCTCCGTAGGCAAGCACCATGGTCTTGTAGCGGATGCAGCTTCAACTGGAAGCCAGTGGAGAGAGCGGGAGGAGCGGGGTGACGTGAGAGAACTTGGGAAGGTTGAACACCAGACGGGCTGGCGGAGATTCTGGATGAGTTGTAGGGCTTAATGGCACAGGCAGGAGCCCAGCCAACAGCGAGTTGCAGTAATCCAGACGGGAGATGACAAGTGCCTGGATTAGGACCTGCGCTGCTTCCTGTGTGAGGCAGGGTCGTACTCTGCGGATGTTGTAGAGCATGAACCTACAGGAACGGGCCACCGCCTTGATGTTAGTTGAGAACGACAGGGTGTTGTCCAGGATCACGCCAAGGTTCTAGCGCTCTGGGAGGAGGACACAAATGGAGTTGTCAACCGTGATGGCGAGATCATGGAACGGGCAGTCCTTCCCCGGGAGGAAGAGCAGCTCCGTCTTGCCGAGGTTCAGCTTGAGGTGGTGATCCGTCATCCACACTGATATGTCTGCCAGACATGCAGAGATGCGATTCCGCCACCTGGTCATCAGAAGGGGGAAAGGAGAAGATTAATTGTGTGTCGTCTGCATAGCAATGATAGGAGAGACCATATGAGGTTATGACAGAGCCAAGTGACTTGGTGTATAGCGAGAATAGGAGAGGGCCTAGAACAGAGCCCTGGGGACACCAGTGGTGAGAGCACGTGGTGAGGAGACAGATTCTCGCCACGCCACCTGGTAGAGCGACCTGTCAGGTAGGATGCAATCCAAGCGCGTGGGCCATGGGAGATGCCCAACTTGGAGAGGGTGGAGAGGAGGATCTGATGGTTCACAGTATCGAAGGCAGCCGATATATCTAGAAGGATGAGAGCAGAGGAGAGAGAGTTAGCTTTAGCAGTCTGTGAGCGCCCGTGATACAGAGAAGAGTGATCTCAGTTGAATGACTAGTCTTGAAACCTGACTGATTTGGATCATGAAGGTCATTCTGAGAGAGATAGCGGGAGAGCTGGCCAAGGACGGCACGTTCAAGAGTTTTGGAGGAAAGAAATACTGGTCTGTAGAAGTTGGGGAGGAATGGAGGGATCGAGTGTAGGTTTTTTTCAGAAGGTGCAACTCTCGCTCTCTTGAAGAAGGGGACGCCAGCGGTCAGGGATGAGTTGATGGCGAGTGAGGTAAGGGGAAGGTCTCCGGAAATGGTCTGAGAAGAGAGGAGGATAGGGTCAAGCGGGGCAGGTCGTTGGGCGGCTGGGTCACAAGACGCGGGGTTTCTGTCTGAGAGGGGAGAAAGAGGTCAGAGCACAGGGTAGGGCAGTGTGAGCAGAACCAGCGGTGTCGTTTGACTTAGCAACGATCGGATGTCGTCGACCTTCTTTCAAAATGGTTGACGGTCATCTGCAGAGAGGGAGAGGGGAGAGGAGGAGGATTCAGGAGGAGGGAAGGTGGCAAAGAGCTTCCTGAGGGTTGAGGCAGATTCTTGGAATTTAGAGTGGTAGAAAGTGGCTTTGCAGCAGAGACAGAAAGGAAAATGTAGAGAGGAGGGAGTGAAAGGATGCCAGGTCCGCAGGGAGCGAGTTTTCCTCCATCGCTCGGCTGCCCGGAGCCTATTCTGTGAGCTGCCAATGAGTCGTGAGCCACGGAGGGGAGGGGAGGACCGAGCCGGCCTGGAGGATAGGGACATAGAGAGTCAAAGGATGCAGAAAGGGAGGAGAGGAGGGTTGAGGAAGGCAGAACCAGGAGATAGGTTGAGAAGGTTTGAGCAGAGGAAGAGACAGATAGGATGGAGGAGGAGAGAGATGGGGAGAGAGAGCGAAGGTTGGGACGGCGCAATACCATCCGAGAAAGTAGGGGCAGTGTGGGGAAGTGTTGGATGAGAGCGAGAGAGGAAAAGGATACAAGGTAGTGGTCGGAGACTTGGAGGGAGTTGCAGTGAGGTTAGTGGAAGAACAGCATGTATTGGGTAAATGAGGTCGAGCGTATTGCCTGTCTCAGAGTAGGGGGGAAGGTGAGAGGGTGAGGTCAAAAGAGGAGAGGAGTGGAAAGAAGGAGGCAGAGAGGAATGAGTCAAAGGTAGACGTGGGAGGACAAAAGTCGCCCAGAACTGTGACAGGTGAGCCGTTCTCAGGAAAGGAGCTTATCAAGGCATCAAGCTCATTGATGAACTCCGAGGGAACCTGAGGGCGATAAATTATAAGGATGTTAAGCTTGAAAGGGCTGGTAACTGTGACAGCATGAATTCAAGGAGGCGACAGGACAGGATGGGGTAAGGGGAGAAAGAGAGAATGACCACTTGGGAGAGATGAGATCCCGGTGCCACCACCGCTGACCAGAAATGCTCGGGGGTGCGAGAACACGTGGGGACGAAGAGAGAGGCAGGGAGTAGCAGTGTTATCTGTGGTGATCCATGTTTCCGTCAGTGCCAAGAAGTAGAGGACTGAGGGAGGCATAGGCTGAGATGAACTCTGCCTTGTTGGCCGCAGATCGGCAGTTCCAGAGGCTACCGGAGACCTGGAACTCCCGGGTCGTGGCGCGCTGGGACCACCAGATTAGGTGGCCGCGACCCACGCGGTGTGGAGCGTTTGTATGGCCTGTGCAGAGAGGAGAGAACAGGGATAGACAGACACATAGTTGATAGGCTACAGAAGAGGCAACGCTTAATGCAAAGGAGATTGGCAAGTGGACACACGTCTCGAATGTTCAGGAAAGTTACCACGTAGCAAGAATCTTATTGACTAAAATTATTAAAATGATACAGTACTGCTGAAGTAGGCTGGCTGGCGTGGCACATTGTTGACTTTGTAGGCTAGCTGGCAGTATTTATGTTGTTGGCATACTACACCAATCAAGTCGTTCCGTTGAGTGTGATAGTTTCAACAGCGCGTTATTCGGGGCCAGCTGGCTAGCCAGCAGTGTTGATTACGTTACGTTGCGTTAAAAGAACGACAATAGCTGGCTAGCTAAAATTAGAAAATCGTCTAGACTACACAATTATCTTTGATACAAAGACGGCTATGCTAGCTATGTAGCTAGCTACGATCAAACAAATCAAACCAAGTAATTGTAATGAAATGAATGAAAATGTGATACTTACCTGTGGAGGCAAGTGCGACGGGTTGTTGAGTGAGGAAGTTCTATTCGTAGACGTTGGCTAGCTGTTGGCTAGCTAGCATTGTCTCCTACGTTAAGGACGACAATGAGTTGGCTAGCTAACCTCTGTAAATTAAGATAATCACTCTAAGACTACACACTCTAAACCTTACACAATTATCTTGGATACGTAAGACAGCAAAGACAACTATGTAGCTAGCTAACACTACACTAATCAAGTCGTTTCAGTTGAGTGTACAGTTTTTTACAGTGCTGGTATTCGAAAGACGGTGGACGTTTGCTAGCTGGCTACTGGCTAGCTGCTGGGCAGATAGCAGTGTAGACTACGTTAGGGCGACGAAAATACGATAATTCGCAATTATCTTTGATACAAAGACGGCTATGTAGCTTAGCTAAGAAGAAATTAAGAAGATTAGACAAATCAAACCGTTGTACTATAAATGAAATGTAATGAAAAGTTATACTACCTGCAGACGAAGCGCTACTGATACACCGCCGCCTCCAACCCGAAGTAGAAAACGAAGGGGCAATGTCACTTCCTGCAGTACCCTGGTTACTCCAACGAGAGGGGGCAATGTCACTCTCCTGCAGTACCCGGTTACTCAACAGAGAAGGGGGCAATGTCACTCCTGCAGTACCCAGGACACTCAACGAGAAGGGGGGCAATCGTGATTTCTGCAGTACCCAGGATACTCAACGAGGAGGCAACGCGGTTCCCTGTGTACCAAGGATACTCAACGAGAGGGGGCAATGTGAATTCCTGCAGTCGCTGGTACTGTGCATGTTATGTCTTCATGAGATGTGTCACTTCCTGCAGTAGCTCAAACTGTGCCTTATGTTATGTCTACATAGAGATGTCATCACTTCCTGCAGTAGCTCAAACTGTGCATGTTATGTCTAGCTGAGATGTCATCATCCTTAAGTAGCTCAAACTGTGCATGTTATGTCTACATGAGATGTCATCACTTCCTGCAGTAGTCAAACTGTGCATGTTATGTCTATGAGATGTCATCACTCCTGCAGTAGCTCAACTGTGCATGTTATGTCTTCATGAGATACCATCTTAACCAGCTTCATTTGGCTATTGAGTCTCACATAGGAATGAATAGTGACATGATCGATGGCTGAAATGCCAGAAAAACATGGGCTAGATGAGAAGATACAGCCGTAAACATTGGCTAGATTATAAATAAAGCCGTAAACATGGGCTAGATTATAAGATAACAC
>NW_027037073.1:0-17280 GCF_034236695.1 Oncorhynchus nerka
TACAGAGAGTCAAATACCCCACACCCTGTCTCCCATACCTACATTTACATTTACATTTAAGTCATTTAGCAGACGCTCTTATCCAGAGCGACTTACAAATTGGTGCGTTCACCTTAAGACATCCAGTGGAACAGCCACTTTACAATAGTGCATCTAAATCTTTTAAGGGGGTGAGAAGGATTACTTTATCCTATCCTAGGTATTCCTGAAAGAGGTGGGGTTTCAGGTGTCTCCGGAAGGTGGTGATTGACTCCGCTGTCCTGGCGTCGTGAGGGAGTTTGTTCCACCATTGGGGGGCCAGAGCAGCGAACAGTTTTGACTGGGCTGCGCGGGAACTGTACTTCCTCAGTGGTAGGGAGGCGAGCAGGCCAGAGGTGGATGAACGCAGTGCCCTTGTTTGGGTGTAGGGCCTGATCAGAGCCTGGAGGTACTGAGGTGCCGTTCCCCTCACAGCTCCGTAGGCAAGCACCATGGTCTTGTAGCGGATGCGAGCTTCAACTGGAAGCCAGTGGAGAGAGCGGAGGAGCGGGGTGACGGGAGAGAACTTGGGAAGGTTGAACACCAGACGGGCTGCGGCGTTCTGGATGAGTTGTAGGGTTTAATGGCACAGGCAGGGAGCCCAGCCAACAGCGAGTTGCAGTAATCCAGACGGGAGATGACAAGTGCCTGGATTAGGACCTGCGCTGCTTCCTGTGTGAGGCAGGGTCGTACTCTGCGGATGTTGTAGAGCATGAACCTACAAGAACGGGCCACCGCCTTGATGTTAGTTGAGAACGACAGGGTGTTGTCCAGGATCACGCCAAGGTTCTTAGCGCTCTGGGAGGAGGACACAATGGAGTTGTCAACCGTGATGGCGAGATCATGGAACGGGCAGTCCTTCCCGGGAGGAAGAGCAGCTCCGTCTTGCCGAGGTTCAGCTTGAGGTGGTGATCCGTCATCCACACTGATATGTCTGCCAGACATGCAGAGATGCGATTCGCCACCTGGTCATCAGAAGGGGGAAAGGAGAAGATTAATTGTGTGTCGTCTGCATAGCAATGATAGGAGAGACCATGTGAGGTTATGACAGAGCCAAGTGACTTGGTGTATAGCGAGAATAGGAGAGGGCCTAGAACAGAGCCCTGGGGGACGCCAGTGGTGAGAGCGCGTGGTGAGGAGACAGATTCTCGCCACGCCACCTGGTAGGAGCGACCTGTCAGGTAGGACGCAATCCAAGCGTGGGCCGCGCCGGAGATGCCCAACTCGGAGAGGGTGGAGAGGAGGATCTGATGGTTCACAGTATCGAAGGCAGCCGATAGGTCTAGAAGGATGAGAGCAGAGGAGAGAGAGTTAGCTTTAGCAGTGCGGAGGGCCTCCGTGATACAGAGAAGAGCAGTCTCAGTTGAATGACTAGTCTTGAAACCTGACTGATTTGGATCAAGAAGGTCATTCTGAGAGAGATAGCGGGAGAGCTGGCCAAGGACGGCACGTTCAAGAGTTTTGGAGAGAAAAGAAAGAAGGATACTGGTCTGTAGTTGTTGACATCGGAGGGATCGAGTGTAGGTTTTTTCAGAAGGGGTGCAACTCTCGCTCTCTTGAAGACAGAAGGGACGTAGCCAGCGGTCAGGGATGAGTTGATGAGCGAGGTGAGGTAAGGGAGAAGGTCTCCGGAAATGGTCTGGAGAAGAGAGGAGGGAATAGGGTCAAGCGGGCAGGTTGTTGGGCGGCCGGCCGTCACAAGACGCGAGATTTCATCTGGAGAGAGAGGGGAGAAAGAGGTCAGAGCACAGGGTAGGGCAGTGTGAGCAGAACCAGCGGTGCCGTTTGACTTAGCAAACGAGGATCGGATGTCGTCGACCTTCTTTTCAAAATGGTTGACGAAGTCATCTGCAGAGAGGGAGGAGGGGGAGGGGAGGAGGATTCAGGAGGGAGGAGAAGGTGGCAAAGAGCTTCCTAGGGTTAGAGGCAGATGCTTGGACTTTAGAGTGGTAGAAAGTGGCTTTAGCAGCAGAGACAGAAGAGGAAAATGTAGAGAGGAGGGAGTGAAAGGATGCCAGGTCCGCAGGGAGGCGAGTTTTCCTCCATTTCCGCTCGGCTGCCCGGAGCCCTGTTCTATACCTACTGTAGACCCACACTGTATACAGAGGCAAATACCCCACCCCCTGTCTCCATACCTACTGTAGACCCACACTGTATACAGAGAGGCAAAATCCCCACCCCCTGTCTCCATACATACTGTAGACCCACACTGTATACAGAGAGGCAAATACCCCACACCCTGTCTCCCATACCTACTGTAGACCCACACTGTATACAGAGAGGCAAATACCCCACACCCTGTCTCCATACCTATTGTAGACCCACACTGTATACAGAGGCAAAACCCCCACCCCCTTTCTCCATACCTACTGTAGACCCACACTGTATACAGAGGCAAAACCCCCACCCCCTTTCTCCATACCTATTGTAGACCCACACTGTATACAGAGGCAAAACCCCCACCCCTTTCTCCATACCTATTGTAGACCCACACTGTATACAGAGGCAAAACCCCACCCCTTTCTCCATACCTATTGTAGACCCACACTGTATACAGAGGCCAAACCCCACCCCTGTCTCCATACCTACTGTAGACCCACACTGTATACAGAGAGGCAAAACCCCCACCCCCTGTCTCCATACATACTGTAGACCCACACTGTATACAGAGGGGCAAATACCCCACCCCCTGTCTCCATACATACTGTAGACCCACACTGTATACAGAGGCAAATACCCCACACCCTGTCTCCCATACATACTGTAGACCCACACTGTATACAGAGAAGCAAATACCCCACCCCCTGTCTCCATACCTACTGTAGACCCACACTGTATACAGAGGCAAATACCCCACACCCTGTCTCCCATACATACTGTAGACCCACACTGTATACAGAGAGGCAAATACCCCACCCCCTGTCTCCATACCTACTGTAGACCCACACTGTATACAGAGGCAAATACCCCACACCCTGGCTCCCATACCTATTGTAGACCTACACTGTATACAGAGGCAAATACCCCACACCCTGTCTCCCATACCTATTGTAGACCCACACTGTATACAGAGAGGAAAATACCCCACACCCGGTCTCCCATACCTATTGTAGACCCACACTGTATACAGAGAGGCAAATACCCCACACCCTGTATACAGAGGCAAATACCCCACACCCTGTCTCCATACCTACTGTAGACCCACACTGTATACAGAGGCAAATACCCCACACCCTGTCTCCATACCTATTGTAGACCCACACTGTATACAGAGAGGCAAATACCCCACCCCCTGTCTCCATACATACTGTAGACCCACACTGTATACAGAGGCAAATACCCCACACCCTGTCTCCATACCTACTGTAGACCCACACTGTATACAGAGGCAAATACCCCACACCCTGTCTCCATACCTACTGTAGACCCACACTGTATACAGAGAGGCAAATACCCCAGCCCCTGTCTCCATACCTATTGTAGACCCACACTGTATACAGAGGCAAAACCCCCACCCCCTGTCTCCATACATACTGTAGACCCACACTGTATAAAGAGGCAAAACCCCCACCCCCTGTCTCCATACATACTGTAGACCCACACTGTATACAGAGAGGCAAATACCCCACACCCTGTCTCCCATACCTACTGTAGACCCACACTGTATACAGAGAGGCAAATACCCCACACCCTGTCTCCATACATACTGTAGACCCACACTGTATACAGAGAGTCAAATACCCCACACCCTGTCTCCATACTTATTGTAGACCCACACTGTATACAGAGGCAAATACCCCACACCCTGTCTCCATACCTACTGTAGACCCACACTGTATACAGAGGAAAATACCCCACACCCTGTCTCCCATACCTACTGTAGACCCACACTGTATACAGAGGGGCAAATACCCCACACCCTGTCTCCATACATACTGTAGACCCACACTGTATACAGAGAGGCAAATAACCCACACCCTGTCTCCATACCTATTGTAGACCCACACTGTATACAGAGAGTCAAATACCCCACACCCTGTCTCCATACATACTGTAGACCCACACTGTATACAGAGAGGCAAATACCCCACACCCTGTCTCCATACCTATTGTAGACCCACACTGTATACAGAGGCAAAACCCCCACCCCCTGTCTCCATACCTACTGTAGACCCACACTGTATACAGAGGCAGAACCCCCACCCCCTGTCTCCATACATACTGTAGACCCACACTGTATACAGAGAGGCAAATACCCCACACCCTGTCTCCCATACCTACTGTAGACCCACACTGTATACAGAGAGGCAAATACCCCACACCCTGTCTCCATACATACTGTAGACCCACACTGTATACAGAGAGTCAAATACCCCACACCCTGTCTCCATACTTATTGTAGACCCACACTGTATACAGAGGCAAATACCCCACACCCTGTCTCCATACCTACTGTAGACCCACACTGTATACAGAGGAAAATACCCCACACCCTGTCTCCCATACCTACTGTAGACCCACACTGTATACAGAGAGGCAAATACCCCACACCCTGTCTCCATACCTACTGTAGACCCACACTGTATACAGAGAGGCAAATACCCCACACCCTGTCTCCCATACCTACTGTAGACCCACACTGTATATAGAGAGGCAAATACCCCACACCCTGTCTCCATACCTATTGTAGACCCACACTGTATACAGAGGCAAAACCCCCACCCCCTTTCTCCATACCTACTGTAGACCCACACTGTATACAGAGGCAAAACCCCCACCCCCTTTCTCCATACCTATTGTAGACCCACACTGTATACAGAGGCAAAACCCCCACCCCCTTTCTCCATACCTATTGTAGACCCACACTGTATACAGAGGCAAAACCCCCACCCCCTGTCTCCATACCTACTGTAGACCCACACTGTATACAGAGGCAAATACCCCACACCCTGTCTCCATACATACTGTAGACCCACACTGTATACAGAGAGGCAAATACCCCACACCCTGTCTCCATACATACTGTAGACTCAATACTGTATACAGAGAGGCAATACCCCACACCCTGTCTCCATACCTACTGTAGACCCACACTGTATATAGAGGCAAATACCCCACACCCTGTCTCCATACATACTGTAGACCCACACTGTATACAGAGAGAGGCAATACCCTGGCACCCTGTCTCCATACCTACTGTAGACCCACACTGTATACAGAGAGGCAAATTACCCTACACCCTTGTTCCATACTCACAGACCCACACTGTATACAGAGGCAAAACCCCCACCCCCTTCTCCTGCTACCTACTGTAGACCCAATACTGTATACAGGCAAAACCTCAACCCCCTTTCTCCATACCTATTGTAGACCCACACTGTATACAGAGGAAAAACCCCACACCCTTCTCCATACCTATTGTAGACCCACACTGTATACACAGAGGCAAAACCTGTATACAGAGGCAAATACCCCACACCCTGTCTCCATACTTTACCAGACCCACACTGTATACAGAGGCAATACCCCACACCTTGTCTCCATACATATTGTAGACCCACACTGTATACAGAGAGGCAAATACCCCACCCCTGCCCCCCATTACTGTAGAATTCTGTCTCCCCATACCTACTGTAGACCCACACTGTATACAGAGGCAAATACCCACACCCTGTCTCCATACCTACTGTAGACCCACACTGTATACAGTGTAAATATCTCTACAACACCCTGTCTCCATACCTACTGTAGACCCACACTGTATACAGAGAGGCAAATACCCCACACCCTGTCTCCATACATACTGTAGACCCACACTGTATACAGAGGCAAATACCCCACACCCTAATCTCCATACCTGTTAGCCAGACCCACACTGTATGCAGAGGGGCAAATACCCACACCTGTCTCCATACCTATTGTAGACCCACACTGTATACAGAGAGTCAAATACCCTACACCCTGTCTCCATACATACTGTAGACCCACACTGTATACAGAGAGGCAAATACCCCACACCCTGTCTCCATACATACTGTAGACCCACACTGTATACAGAGAGGCAAATACCCCACACCCTGTCTCCCATACCTACTGTAGACCCACACTGTATACAGCGGCAAATACCCCACACCCTGTATACAGAGGCAAATACCCCACACCCTGTCTCCATACCTACTGTAGACCCACACTGTATACAGAGGCAAATACCCCACACCCTGTCTCCATACCTACTGTAGACCCACACTGTATACAGAGGCAAATACCCCACCCCCTGTCTCCATACATACTGTAGACCCACACTGTATACAGAGAGGCAAATACCCCACACCCTGTCTCCCATACCTACTGTAGACCCACACTGTATACAGAGAGGCAAATACCCCACACCCTGTCTCCATACCTATTGTAGACCCACACTGTATACAGGATAAGACCCCACCCCCAGCATCTCCATGCCTGTTGGACCCACACTGTGTGCAGACCAAAGTCCCACCCAGCCTATCCCATGCCTGTTGTGGACCACACTGTTGTGCAGGTTAAAGACCCCACCCTTTCTCCGTGCCTGTTATTGGACCCACACTGTGTCTGGAATGAATCCCCCACCCTGTCTCCATGCCTGTTGTGGACCACTGTCTGGAGATAGAGCCACCCCCTGTCTCCATGCCTGTGGATACACTGTATCTGGAGGTCGATACTTACACCCTGTCTCCCATGCCTGTAGACCCACTGTATGCACAGAAATAAATACCCCCTGTCTCCATACCTGTGGACCCACACTGTATACTGAAGAGGCAAATACCCACCCCTGTCTCCATACATGCTGTGGACCCACACTGTATATAGAGGCAAATACACACCCTGTCATGCCCTGCACGTGGACCACACTGTGTCTGGGCATAGATGCCACCCCCTTTCCATACCTATTGTGACCCATACTGTGTCTGGAGGATAGACCCCACCTTTCTCCTGCCTGCTGTGGCCACTGTCTGGAGGCCATCCCCCACCTTTCTCCCATGCCTGTTGTAGTCCACACTGTATACAAGGAAAGAAGACCCCACCCCCTGTCTCCATGCCTATTGTGGACCCCACTGTATACAGAGAGGAATGAACCCACCTTTCTCCATGCCTGTTGGACCCACGCACTGTATACAGAGGCAAATACCCACCCTGTCTCCATGCCTGCTGTGGACCCACACTGTATCTGGAGGCAAATACCCACCTGTCTCCTACATGCTGTGGACCCACACAATATATAGGGCAAATACCCCCACCTGTCTCATACCTGTGTAGACCCACTGTATACAGACCGATGCCCACACCCTGTCATCATACATATTGTGGACCCACGCAGTGTCTGGAGATGATGCCCACCCCTCGTCTCCATGCCTGTGGACCCACACTGTTGTCTGGAATGAATGCCCACACTTACCAATCTCCCATGCATGCTGTGGATACACTGTATACTGGAGATAGATCTTACCCCTGTCTCCATGCCTACTGTGGACCCACACTGTGTCACAGGAATAGATACTACACACCCTGTCTCCCATGCCTGTTGGATACATTGCAGGACAAGATGCCCACGCCCTGTCTCCCATGCCTGGTGTGGACCCACACTGTGGAGATGCCCCACCACCAATCTCCCATGCCTATTGTGGACCACACTGTGTGCTGGAGACAAGTCTCCCACACCCTGTATGTGGAGATAGATGCCCCCACACCCTCAATCATCCATGCCTGCTGTGGACCCGCAATGTGCAGGAGATAAGATGCCCCTGCCTGATCTCCATGCCTGTTGTGGACCCACACTGTATGGAGGGCAAATACCCACCCCTGTCTCCATACCTACTGGACCCACACTGTGTACAAGAGGCAAATGCCCCCACCCTGTCTCCATACCTGCTGTGGACCCACTGTATGCAGAGAGGAAATGCCCCCACGCCCTCTCCCATGCCTGCTGTGGACCCACTGTATACAGAGAACTGGAAATACCCCAGCCCTGTCTCCATACCTGCTGTGGGGCATGGAATGAATGCCCCCACCCCTGTCTCCATACATGCTGTGGACCCACACTGTATGGAAGAGAGAGAGACCCCACCCCTGTCTCCATGCCTGCTGTGGACCCACACTGTATACGAGAGGCAAATACCCCCACGCCCTGTGTCTCCCATGCCTACTGT
The DNA here is from genome assembly GCF_034236695.1 of Oncorhynchus nerka. NCBI lineage: Eukaryota > Metazoa > Chordata > Actinopteri > Salmoniformes > Salmonidae > Oncorhynchus > Oncorhynchus nerka. The sequence goes on from NW_027037073.1 coordinate 8,202, forward strand.
GGACCCACACTGTATACAGAGGCAAATAACCCCACTCTGTCTCCATACATGTGGACCCACACTGTATCTGGGATCAAATCCCACACCCTGTCTCCATGCCTGTTGACGGACCCGCACTGTATACAGAGGCAAATGCCCCACACCCTGTCTCCATACCTGCTGTGGACCCACACTGTATCTGGAGGCAAAGATACCCCCACCCCTGTCTCCATGCCTATTGTAAGACCCACACTGTGGAGGGGCAAATACCCCCACACCCTGTCTCCATACATACTGTGGACCCACACTGTGCTCTGGGAGATAGATGCCCACACCCTGTCTCCATGCCTGCTGTGGACCCACTGTGCTCTGGAGGACCAAAATGCCCACACCCTGTCTCCATGCCTATTGTGGACCACACTGTGTCTGGAGTCAAATGCCCACCCCCTGTCTCCATGCCTACTGTGGACCACACTGTATGTACGGCAAAGCCCCACACCCTGTCTCCATGCATACTGTGACCCACACTGTATACCAGAGCCAAATACCCCACACCCTGTCTCCATGCATGTTGGACCCACACTGTGCAGGAACCCACACCCTGTCTCCATGTGGACCCACACTGTGTGGGAATAGATGCCCACACCCTGTCTCCATGCATGCTGTGGACCACGCAATGGGAATACCCCACCCTGTCTCCATGCCTGCTGTGGACCCATACTGTGCAGGGCAAATGCCCCACCCCTGTCTCCATGCCTGCTGTGGACCCACACTGTCAGAGGCAAATGCCCCCTGCCCTGTCTCCCATGCCTACTGTGGACCCACACTGTCTGGCAAATGACCCTGTCTCCATGCCCTGTGGACCCACTGTAACAGAAGGCAAATACCCCCACCCTGTCTCCATGCCTGCTGTGGACCCCACACTGGACAGAAGGATAGCCCCCACCCCCCTTTCTCCATGCCTATTGTGGACCCACACTGTCTGGAGGCAAAAACCCCACCCCCTTTCTCCATGCCTGCTGTGGACCCACACTGTGCAATACTGGAAAACCCCCACCCCTTTCTCCATGCCTGTTGTGGACCCACACTGTATACAGAGGCAAAACCCCCACCCCTGTCTCCATGCCTATTGTAGACCCACTGTAGGGCAGAGAGGTCAAAACCCCCACCCCTGTCTCCATACCTACTGTGGACCCACACTGTATACAGAGAGTCAAATACCCACACCCTGTCTCCATACATACTGTAGACCCACACTGTATACAGAGGTCAAATACCCCACGCCCTGTCTCCATACCTACTGTGGATCACACTTAAGACTGGAGATGGATCCCCCCCCTTTCTCCATACCTACTGTGGACCCACACTGTCTGGACCCACACTTTATCCTGCCAGACCCACACTGAAAGAGGCAAAGACCCCCACCCCCCTGTCTCCATGCCTGGTGTGGACCCACACTGTATACAGAGAGGTTTTTCTCCCGCCTGGGGCTGTGGACCAGAGCACTGTATGGTTTGGCCCACACCCTGTCTCCATCCCATGCTGTGGACCCACACTGTATGCAGAGGCAAAACCCCACCCCTTTCTCCATACCCTGTGGAGCCTGGAATATACTGGGAGTGATACCCCCACCCTGTCTCCCATACATGCTGTGGATCCAGAGGCAAAACCCCCCCCTTCTCCATGCCTGCTGTGGACCCGGGGTGGCGTGAAGGCAGAGGCAAAACCCCCACCCCTGGATGAGTTCCCCCTCCATACCATTGTGGACCCACACTGCCCAGAGCCAAAACCATGCCTGTTATTGGACCCCTTCACCCTGTCCCATGCCTGTTGTGGAGCACTGAACCTACAGACCCACACCCTGTGTACAGAGCCTAAAACCCCCACACCCTGTCTCCATACCTACTGTAGACCCACACTGTATGGGGAGACACAATGGAAACCGTGATCGGAATCACCCCTGTCTCCATACCTACTGTGGACCTCTTAATCTGGAGGTGAGAACCACACCCTGTATACATACTGTGGACCCACACTGCAAATACCCCACACCCTGTCTCCATACCTACTGGAGACCCACACTGTATACAGAGGCAAATACCCCGCCCTGTCTCCATACATACTGTAGACCCACACTGTATACAGTTATGACAACAGTGACTTGGTGTCTCCAGAATAGGAAGAAGACTGGTATACAGAGGCAAATACCCCACACCCTGTCTCGCCACCTGGTAGGAGAGCGACCTGTCACAGAGAGGCACCCAATCCCACCCCCTGTCTCCATACCTATCAGACCCACACTGGACAGAGGCATCTGATGGTTCACCTGTATCCATACCTATTGTGGACCCACACTGGATACAGAGGCAAATACCCCACACCCTGTCTCCCATGCTATTGTAGACCCACACTGTATACAGAGAGGAAAATACCCCACACCCTGTCTCCCATACCTATTGTAGACCCACACTGTATACAGAGGCAAATACCCCACACCCTGTATACAGAGGCAAATACCCCACACCCTGTCTCCATGAGTTTGTAGACCCCACACTGTATACAGAGGCAAATACCCCACACCCTGTCTCCATACCTATTGTAGACCCACACTGTATACAGAGAGGCAACACTCCCAGTTTCTCCATACATACTGTAGACCCACACTGTATACAGAGGCAAATACCCTACACCCTGTCTCCATACCTACTGTAGACCCACACTGTATACAGAGTGAGAATACCCCACACCCTGTCTCCATACCTACTGTAGACCCACACTGTATACAGAGAGGCAAATACCCCAGCCCCTGTCTCCATACCTATTGTAGATTTCATCTGGATGAGGGAGAAATACCCCACACCCAGTCTCCATACATACAGTAGACCCAGTGCCCCGTTTGACGAGAGGATCAAATACCCCCACACCCCTGTCTCCATACCTATTGTAGATCCCACACTGTATACAGAGGGAAAACCCCCACCCCTGTCTCCATACATACTGTAGACCCACACTGTATACAGAGGCAAAACCCCCCACCCCTGTCTCCATACATACTGTAGACCCACACTGTATACAGAGAGGCAAATACTCCCACACCCTGTCTCCATACATAAGTAGACCCACACTGTATACAGAGGAAATGAAAGGACACCCTGTCTCCATACTTATTGTAGACCCACACTTATCAGAGAGTCAAATACCCCCACACCCTGTTCCATACTTATTGTAGGACCCACACTGTATACAGAGGAGTCACACACCCTGTCTCAACCTACTGTAGACCCACACCCATGTCCCCACCCCTGTCTCCATACATACTGTAGACCCACTGTATACAGAGAGGCAAATACCCCACACCACTACAGAGAGCCAAATACCCCACACCCTGTCTCCATACCTATTGTAGACCCACACTGTATACAGAGGCAAATACCCCACACCCTGTCTCCATACCTACTGTAGACCCACACTGTATACAGAGGCACAGCCCCCTACACTCTCCAAATAGACCCACACCAGAGGCAAAACCCCACCCTGTCTCCATACCTACTGTAGACCCACACTGTATACAGCGGCAAACCCCCACCCCTGTCTCCATACCTACCATAGACCCACACTGTATACAGAGGCAAAGCCCCCACCTGTCTCCATACCTATGTAGCCCACACTGTATACAGAGGCAAATACCCCACCCCTGTCTCCATACTCACGTAGACCCACACTGTATACAGAGAGGCAAAACCCCACCCCCTGTCTCCATACATACTGTAGACTCACACTGTATACAGAGAGGCAAATACCCCACACCCTGTCTCCCATACCTACTGTAGACCCACACTGTATACAGAGAGGCAATACCCCACACCCTGTCTCCATACCTATTGTAGACCCACACTGTATACAGGCAAAACCCCCACCCTTTCTCCATACCTACTGTAGACCCACACTGTATAGAGGCAAAACCCCCACCCCCTTTCTCCATACCTATTGTAGACCCACACTGTATACAGAGGCAAAACCCCCACCCCTTTCTCCCATACCTATTGTAGACCCACACTGTATACAGATGCAAAACCCCCACCCCCTTTCTCCATACCTATTGTAGACCCACACTGTATACAGAGGCAAACCCCCACCCCTGTCTCCATACCTACTGTAGACCCACACTGTATACAGAGAGGCAAAACCCCCACCCCCTGTCTCCATACATACTGTAGACCCACACTGTATACATAGGGGCAAATACCCCACCCCCTGTCTCCATACATACTGTAGACCCACACTGTATACAGAGGCAAATACCCCACACCCTGTCTCCCATACATACTGTAGACCCACACTGTATACAGAGAGGCAAATACCCCACCCCCTGTCTCCATACCTACTGTAGACCCACACTGTATACAGAGGCAAATACCCCACACCCTGTCTCCCATACATACTGTAGACCCACACTGTATACAGAGAGGCAAATACCCCACCCCCTGTCTCCATACCTACTGTAGACCCACACTGTATACAGAGGCAAATACCCCACACCCTGTCTCCCATACCTATTGTAGACCCACACTGTATACAGAGGCAAATACCCCACACCCTGTCTCCCATACCTATTGTAGACCCACACTGTATACAGAGAGGAAAATACCCCACACCCTGTCTCCCATACCTATTGTAGACCCACACTGTATACAGAGAGGCAAATACCCCACACCCTGTATACAGAGGCAAATACCCCACACCCTGTCTCCATACCTACTGTAGACCCACACTGTATACAGAGGCAAATACCCCACACCCTGTCTCCATACCTATTGTAGACCCACACTGTATACAGAGAGGCAAATACCCCACCCCCTGTCTCCATACATACTGTAGACCCACACTGTATACAGAGGCAAATACCCCACACCCTGTCTCCATACCTACTGTAGACCCACACTGTATACAGAGGCAAATACCCCACACCCTGTCTCCATACCTACTGTAGACCCACACTGTATACAGAGAGGCAAATACCCCAGCCCCTGTCTCCATACCTATTGTAGACCCACACTGTATACAGAGGCAAAACCCCACCCCTGTCTCCATACATACTGTAGACCCACACTGTATACAGAGGCAAAACCCCCACCCCCTGTCTCCATACATACTGTAGACCCACACTGTATACAGAGAGGCAAATACCCCACACCCTGTCTCCCATACCTACTGTAGACCCACACTGTATACAGAGGCAAATACCCCACACCCTGTCTCCATACATACTGTAGACCCACACTGTATACAGAGAGTCAAATACCCCACACCCTGTCTCCATACTTATTGTAGACCCACACTGTATACAGAGGCAAATACCCCACACCCTGTCTCCATACCTACTGTAGACCCACACTGTATACAGAGGAAAATACCCCACACCCTGTCTCCCATACCTACTGTAGACCCACACTGTATACAGAGAGGCAAATACCCCACACCCTGTCTCCATACCTACTGTAGACCCACACTGTATACAGAGAGGCAAATACCCCACACCCTGTCTCCCATACCTACTGTAGACCCACACTGTATACAGAGAGGCAAATACCCCACACCCTGTCTCCATACCTATTGTAGACCCACACTGTATACAGAGGCAAAACCCCACCCCCTTTCTCCATACCTACTGTAGACCCACACTGTATACAGCGGCAAAACCCCACCCCTTTCTCCATACCTATTGTAGACCCACACTGTATACAGAGGCAAAACCCCACCCCTTTCTCCATACCTATTGTAGACCCACACTGTATACAGAGGCAAAACCCCCACCCCCTGTCTCCATACCTACTGTAGACCCACACTGTATACAGAGAGGCAAATACCCCACACCCTGTCTCCATACATACTGTAGACCCACACTGTATACAGAGAGGCAAATACCCCACACCCTGTCTCCATACCTACTGTAGACCCACACTGTATACAGAGGCAAATACCCCATACCCTGTCTCCATACCTACTGTAGACCCACACTGTATACAGAGGCAAATACCCCACACCCTGTCTCCATACCTACTGTAGACCCACACTGTATACAGCGGCAAATACCCCACACCCTGTATACAGAGGCAAATACCCCACACCCTGTCTCCATACCTACTGTATACAGAGGCAAATACCCCACCCCCTGTCTCCATACCTACTGTAGACCCACACTGTATACAGAGAGGCAAAACCCCCACCCCCTTTCTCCATACCTACTGTAGACCCACACTGTATACAGAGGCAAAACCCCCACCCCCTTTCTCCATACCTATTGTAGACCCACACTGTATACAGAGGCAAAACCCCCACCCCCTTTCTCCATACCTATTGTAGACCCACACTGTATACAGAGAGTCAAATACCCCACACCCTGTCTCCATACATACTGTAGACCCACACTGTATACAGAGAGTCAAATACCCCACACCCTGTCTCCATACATACTGTAGACCCACACTGTATACAGAGAGGCAAATACCCCACACCCTGTCTCCATACCTATTGTAGACCCACACTGTATACAGAGGCAAAACCCCCACCCCCTTTCTCCATACCTACTGTAGACCCACACTGTATACAGAGGCAAAACCCCCACCCCCTTTCTCCATACCTATTGTAGACCCACACTGTATACAGAGGCAAAACCCCCACCCCCTTTCTCCATACCTATTGTAGACCCACACTGTATACAGAGGCAAAACCCCCACCCCCTGTCTCCATACCTACTGTAGACCCACACTGTATACAGAGAGGCAAAACCCCCACCCCCTGTCTCCATACATACTGTAGACCCACACTGTATACATAGGGGCAAATACCCCACCCCCTGTCTCCATACATACTGTAGACCCACACTGTATACAGAGGCAAATACCCCACACCCTGTCTCCCATACATACTGTAGACCCACACTGTATACAGAGAGGCAAATACCCCACCCCCTGTCTCCATACCTACTGTAGACCCACACTGTATACAGAGGCAAATACCCCACACCCTGTCTCCCATACATACTGTAGACCCACACTGTATACAGAGAGGCAAATACCCCACCCCCTGTCTCCATACCTACTGTAGACCCACACTGTATACAGAGGCAAATACCCCACACCCTGTCTCCCATACCTATTGTAGACCTACACTGTATACAGAGGCAAATACCCCACACCCTGTCTCCCATACCTATTGTAGACCCACACTGTATACAGAGAGGAAAATACCCCACACCCTGTCTCCCATACCTATTGTAGACCCACACTGTATACAGAGAGGCAAATACCCCACACCCTGTATACAGAGGCAAATACCCCACACCCTGTCTCCATACCTACTGTAGACCCACACTGTATACAGAGGCAAATACCCCACACCCTGTCTCCATACCTATTGTAGACCCACACTGTATACAGAGAGGCAAATACCCCACCCCCTGTCTCCATACATACTGTAGACCCACACTGTATACAGAGGCAAATACCCCACACCCTGTCTCCATACCTACTGTAGACCCACACTGTATACAGAGGCAAATACCCCACACCCTGTCTCCATACCTACTGTAGACCCACACTGTATACAGAGAGGCAAATACCCCAGCCCCTGTCTCCATACCTATTGTAGACCCACACTGTATACAGAGGCAAAACCCCCACCCCCTGTCTCCATACATACTGTAGACCCACACTGTATACAGAGAGGCAAATACCCCACACCCTGTCTCCATACCTATTGTAGACCCACACTGTATACAGAGGCAAAACCCCCACCCCCTTTCTCCATACCTACTGTAGACCCACACTGTATACAGCGGCAAAACCCCCACCCCCTTTCTCCATACCTATTGTAGACCCACACTGTATACAGAGGCAAAACCCCCACCCCCTTTCTCCATACCTATTGTAGACCCACACTGTATACAGAGGCAAAACCCCCACCCCCTGTCTCCATACCTACTGTAGACCCACACTGTATACAGAGAGGCAAATACCCCACACCCTGTCTCCATACATACTGTAGACCCACACTGTATACAGAGAGGCAAATACCCCACACCCTGTCTCCATACCTACTGTAGACCCACACTGTATACAGAGGCAAATACCCCACACCCTGTCTCCATACCTACTGTAGACCCACACTGTATACAGAGGCAAATACCCCACACCCTGTCTCCATACCTACTGTAGACCCACACTGTATACAGCGGCAAATACCCCACACCCTGTATACAGAGGCAAATACCCCACACCCTGTCTCCATACCTACTGTATACAGAGGCAAATACCCCACCCCCTGTCTCCATACCTACTGTAGACCCACACTGTATACAGAGAGGCAAAACCCCACCCCCTTTCTCCATACCTACTGTAGACCCACACTGTATACAGAGGCAAAACCCCACCCCTTTCTCCATACCTATTGTAGACCCACACTGTATACAGAGGCAAAACCCCCACCCCCTTTCTCCATACCTATTGTAGACCCACACTGTATACAGAGGCAAAACCCCCACCCCCTGTCTCCATACCTACTGTAGACCCACACTGTATACAGAGGGGCAAAACCCCCACCCCCTGTCTCCATACCTACTGTAGACCCACACTGTATACAGAGAGTCAAATACCCCACACCCTGTCTCCCATACCTACTGTAGACCCACACTGTATACAGAGAGTCAAATACCCCACACCCTGTCTCCATACATACTGTAGACCCACACTGTATACAGAGAGGCAAATACCCCACACCCTGTCTCCATACATACTGTAGACCCACACTGTATACAGAGGGGCAAATACCCCACCCCCTGTCTCCATACATACTGTAGACCCACACTGTATACAGAGGCAAATACCCCACACCCTGTCTCCATACCTACTGTAGACCCACACTGTATACAGAGGCAAATACCCCACACCCTGTATACAGAGGCAAATACCCCACACCCTGTCTCCATACCTACTGTAGACCCACACTGTATACAGAGAGGCAAATACCCCACACCCTGTCTCCATACATACTGTAGACCCACACTGTATACAGAGGCAAATACCCCACACCCTGTCTCCCA